>NC_081183.1:67984990-68170577 GCF_029867415.1 Vicia villosa | reverse complement strand
CCATCAAAAGATTGATAGCAGTTTCTGCTCTGGTGTTCAGTTTGGGACATGCTTGATTATGTCATCTTTGTACACCATCTCTTTTATATCATCAGTGGTACGGTGGTATGCCTTCTTCATACCTTCAGTGGAACGTGGGTGTATTTTGTTATCTTCATCGTCAGTGGTACGTCGATGTATATCTCTTTCTACCTCCAGTGGGACGTTGGTAGTTCACCTCCAGTGGAACGTTGGTGTATTTTGTTATCTTCATCGTCAGTGGTACGTCGATGTATATCTCTTTCTACCTCCAGTGGGACGTTGGTAGTTCACCTCC
The DNA here is from genome assembly GCF_029867415.1 of Vicia villosa. Taxonomy (NCBI): domain Eukaryota; kingdom Viridiplantae; phylum Streptophyta; class Magnoliopsida; order Fabales; family Fabaceae; genus Vicia; species Vicia villosa. Next base: position 68,170,261 of record NC_081183.1, on the reverse strand, counting down.
AGTGGAACGTTGGTGTATTTTGTTATCTTCATCGTCAGTGGTACGTCGATGTATATCTCCTTCTACCTCCAGTGGGACGTTGGTAGTTCACCTCCAGTGGAACGTTGGTGTATTTTGTTATCTTCATCGTCAGTGGTACGTCGATGTATATCTCTTTCTACCTCCAGTGGGACGTTGGTAGTTCACCTCCAGTGGAACGTTGGTGTATTTTGTTATCTTCATCGTCAGTGGTACGTCGATGTATATCTCTTTCTACCTCCAGTGGGACGTTGGTAGTTCACCTCCAGTGGAACGTTGGTGTATTTTGTTATCTTCATCGTCAGTGGTACGTCGATGTATATCTCTTTCTACCTCCAGTGGGACGTTGGTAGTTCACCTCCAGTGGAACGTTTGTGTATTTTGTTATCTTCATCGTCAGTGGTACGTCGATGTATATCTCTTTCTACCTCCAGTGGGACGTTGGTAGTTCACCTCCAGTGGAACGTTGGTGTATTTTGTTATCTTCATCGTCAGTGGTACGTCGATGTATATCTCTTTCTACCTCCAGTGGGACGTTGGTAGTTCACCTCCAGTGGAACGTTGGTGTATTTTGTTATCTTCATCGTCAGTGGTACGTCGATGTATATCTCTTTCTACCTCCAGTGGGACGTTGGTAGTTCACCTCCAGTGGAACGTTGGTGTATTTTGTTATCTTCATCGTCAGTGGTACGTCGATGTATATCTCTTTCTACCTCCAGTGGGACGTTGGTAGTTCACCTCCAGTGGAACGTTGGTGTATTTTGTTATCTTCATCGTCAGTGGTACGTCGATGTATATCTCTTTCTACCTCCAGTGGGACGTTGGTAGTTCACCTCCAGTGGAACGTTGGTGTATTTTGTTATCTTCATCGTCAGTGGTACGTCGATATACATCTCCTTCTACCTCCAGTGGGACGTTGGTAGTTCACCTTCAGTGGAACATGGGTATGTGTTATCATCAGTGGTACGGTGGTATATCTCTTTTCATGACATCAGTGGTACGGTAGTGTATTTCTCTTCAATGCCTCCATTGGAACGTTGGTATGTGTTATCGTCAGTGGTACGATGGTGTGATTAGCATTCTGATTCAGGATGCATACTTTCTCATCCCCAGTGAAAGAGGATGATCCCCTTTTCTCATCCCCAGTGAAAGAGGATGCTATAACCTCTCTGACGCGAAGTGTTTTCCTCAGAGAAGTTTCTTTCTCCACCAAAGTTCCGTCTCTCCAACAAAGTCTTGCTTTCCCCAGTGGAGTTTCTAAGACATTTGTTTCCCCAGCGGAGTTATAGCAAGACATTTGTTTTCCCCAGTGGATCACCAGTTACTCCCCAGTGTTGTCACGCTCTATTATCATTACATGCATTCATTAACATTGCATTGCATCTTAGGATCAAAAATTGTGTTTTATATATTTAAGTCTCTTCGATTTTTGTCAAAACGAAGATTTCCAATCATCGTATCTCCAAATCGAAGAAACTTAAATAGGGGCATCTGTCATACCCCAATTTTTGACCCTAAGATCACACATCATTTGCATACCAATCATCAATCAAGAAATTTAAACCTAGATCTCTGCTTGCAATGTTGTGCTCAATTCATCTGCAAAGGAATCATCGAGCACCCATGTTTTAGTTTGTGTATATTGTTTTACTAACCAAAATACCAAAAATATTGCCTTGTGCTCTTGTATGTTTGTGTTTTGTAGGTACCAAGTCAAAACATCCATCAAAAGGAGCATTTTTCAACATTTTCACTGTGCAAATCGATTTGCATAAGGTGTAAATCGATTTACACAACTGTTTCTGCACCAGATTTGCTTCTGCCATCAGTGCAAATCGATTTGCATAAGACAGCAATCGATTTGCATAACTGTTTTTGCCCCAGATTTTGCCTTTTTTCAGCCATGTAAATAGATTTGCATAATGTGCAAATCGATTGCACCAGCACGAATTTGGAAAAATGAAGGCAAATTTCAGCTTTTTGAAGTGTTGACATCATTTGCAAGCATGGGAAGCATGACTTGGTTCTTACATTTGATTTCCTACATCATCTAATCATGTACCCTCATGTGATTGCATCAAGACCATTGGATTTCATTTTTGGCTCCAAATCACTTTTCCAAGCCTAATTCTATTTTCCAATCCTAACTCCAAGCCACAAAATTTCCCAAGCCTAAGTGCTATAAATTGAGGCACTCCCCTCTTCATTTTTCAAGCTTTGATAGCCAAGAAACTTATTGCAAATTCTCTCCTCACCTCTTCCAAACCCATCACTCAAAGCTCTTTTTCTTCCACACAAATTAGTGAGTCACATCTTGAACCTCACTAATTTAGAGCTAAACCTCAACATAAACACTACTTTTCTTCATCAATTGTGAGAGATCAAGGCTTGTGGTTGTGTGTTCTTGAAGAAGATTCAAAGTTTGTGAAAGATTTGGTAAAATTCTTGATCCTTTACATGATTCAAGATGTGATCCATTGTTGTTTATGCTTGATGCACCTTTGGTGCTACATTGATGAGATTTGCTTGCTTAATTGATACATTTTCGTGCACAAATTGATCCAAGATCACAAGGTGTTTGGTTTTATGTTTAAACAAGTTTTCTTCTCTTTATTTGCTGTTTTTTTGAAAACTGTGTTGTGCAAATCGATTTACATCTTGTGCAAATCGATTTACATAACTGAAAACTGCGCAGATTTTGAAAACAGAGTTATGCAAATCGATTTACACTCTGTGCAAATCGATTTACATCTGGGCAGAATGCTTATTTTTGTGGTTTTTGACTTGTTTTTGGTTCTAACTCATCTTCTACTCCATTCTTTTGATATTTTCTTTGAATCACAAGTTAGAGGCCTAATTTCTCTCTAATTTCAATGGACTTAGGGCGTTGATAGGATGAGAATCCAAATCCGCAATATTAAGTGATTGAAATTATGGATGAAAGGAGCTTTTAATGTGGTTCCATCTTTTACTTCTTTTTATTTTGGTCGATGAAAGTCTTAATGCCTTGAGAATTCTTATGGATTCTTGGTAAAGACTAGATCACTCACCTATTTTCTTTTCGTGCGGTATTGCTTTCGGAAGGCGATCTACATATCGTTCTTCTTGCATGCATTAGCACATAAAGTTTTGACCGGCCTCGTTGTAGGGTGATTTCTATATAAATCACTTGGCGATCTGCTTAACATAGCGCAATATTTCGTGTCCCGAATAAAAAAGATCAAATATGGAAGAGAATTGTATGCGGTTGATTTAAGACTTGTGGAGGTTTTTATCGTGTAGTCGCTATGATTTTATCAAGCTTCTGATAAGCCCCATTGACTTTAAATCCGAGTACATCATTCACTCACCATTGATCTCCTACTAACTTTGATAACATACTTGACAAGCTTCAAGATGGTTATCTTTAACATTTAACAACTAACTTTAATTTCCGCACCTTTACTATATCGTTCTTTATATTACCGCTCTTTATATTACCGCTCTTTATATTTCTCGCTTTATCGCTTTATTTTATCATTTCATCATATTTACTTTCCGTCATTTTTTCTTTTGTCCACTTGGACCATACTCTATTTTTCTTGCTAAAACACTAATAAATAATCAAAATCTAAAAAATACATAAGGTTCTCTTTGGACTATCAGTTACTATCCCTAGCAATTTGGAGATTCGGACTTATGGACCTAGTACCTTTGGACTCATTCTATTACTATCCTGTGATTGTTCTGTCTGTCTGGCATTGTTCTGTTGTATGTTTATGTGTGCAGGTATTTCCTTGAAAGCCCTTGATGGTTAATTCCAAGGCATTGAGATAAGGATTTTACCCAAAAACAGCCGTTACTCTGCCCAATTTTTGTCAGAATCTTAATGTGCTTAATGAAAAAATGGTGCTAAGATAATAAGTTCATCTGGATCCCCAAGTGTTAATGTGTTGGTATTGATAAATCCAAAGGATGGGAAAACTACCTTGGCTCTTAATGTCAAGTGTTGGCTTCTTATTCGGTTAGACCGTTTCTTTCCTTAGCTTTTATTTTATGCATTAGGTTAGCCTCTTCATCTCCTCCCATTCTTAAATTTTCAAAATCTTCTCCCTTTTTCCAAAATATTCTTATGTTTGCAAATCTTTTCAAAACCTTTTTCTTAAAAATATCTTTCGCCCTTAGTGGCTTTTCTTCAAAAGTTTAGACACCGTTAATTGTCGAAACGAGTGGTTATACCCCACGATTTTGAAATTGATTGATAATAACGAGATCTTTTCCGCGTGAGAGAGCTAGTGGCATACTCGTTGATTTTATCCGAGTTGGAGCCCTTCTTTCATTTGCGATGCAAAGAACTTGTTTGTTCTCATGCTCAAGATCAATGGCTGAGTATTTCTCTCTAACGACAACAAAGTGTTTATTCGTTTTAAAAACGTTTTTCCCAAAAGCGGAACTACATTAGCTCTGACTTCTCCATTGCACCGAGGAGGTATGTAGGCACAAGGCTTAACGCTTTGCCGAGCTTATTTTAAAAATAAAACAAGCCCTTTTTTAGCACACACGACACAGATTTTCAAAAAGGTTCCTGTGGAGTACCACAGATATGAGGGGTGCTTTAAACCTTCCCCTCATATAATCAACACCCGTACCTGAGATCTCTTTCTTGTTTTAAAAACAAAACTTTGGGTTTTACGTTCTTTTCCCTTTTCCTTTGAAAAAATAAAGCGCGGTGGCGACTTCAAAACGGAATATTGATTCGAGTCAATCCCATGGCTTCGATATCAGATTTTCCCCGCTACACGGTGTAACTTAAGTTTAAAGTTTTTATAGCCCAGTAGGCTTTATGCTCTAGTTCTACCGGTAAATGACAAGATTTACCATATACTAATTTGAAGGGAGTGGTCCCTATTAGTGTCTTGTAGGCGGTTCTATACGCCCACAGTGCTTCGTGTAACTTAGTTGACCAATCCTTCCTAGATGTGGCAATAGTCCTTTCAAGAATTTGCTTAATTTGTCTATTCGAGACTTCAACTTGTCCACTCGTTTGTGGGGGGTAAGGTGTTGCTACACGGTGTCGGACTCCATACTTTACTAAGAGTTTTTCGAAAATTCTAGATATGAAGTGGGATCCTCCGTCGCTAATAACTAATCTTGGTACACCAAACCTTGGAAAGATTATATTTTTGAACAGCTTAATCACTACTTGTGCATCATTTGTGGGTGAGGCTACAACTTCTATCCATTTAGATACGTAATCGACTGCGACAAGTATGTAGTTATTTCCAAAGGAAGATGGGAAGGGTCCCATAAAATCTATTCCACACACATCAAAGATTTCTACTTCTAAAATGCCATTTTGCGGCTTTTCATCTCGCTTAGATATGTTTCCAGTGCGCTGACATCGGTCGCAATTTCTAACAGCGATGTGGACATCCTTCCACATGTTGGGCCAAAAGAGACCGGCTTGCATAATCTTAGCACATGTCTTTGATGTGCTTGCATGCCCACCGTAGGGGGCATCATGGCAATGATGTATTATACTTTCTATCTCTTCTTCCGGAACACATTGGCGAAATATCCCATCAGCGCCTCTCTTGAATAGCAAGGGTTCATCCCAATAGTACTGTTTAAGGTCATGGAAGAGCTTCTTCTTTTGTTGATATGTCATGTCAGGTGGAAGCACTCTCGCCGCTAGGTAGTTGACAAAATCAGCATACCATGGTAGTGTGGTTTCGGTGCTTAGTGTCTTAACGGCTTCGGTTTGCGCTTTAGGTTGTTCCAATGTGTCTCTTTCGGATTCTAAATGTGCTATTAAGCGTTCATAAGGGAAATCATCGTTGATTGGTGTTTCTTCTGTCTTAATACCTTCCATCCTAGATAAATGGTCGGCTACAACGTTTTCGGTTCCCTTTTTATCTTTGATTTCCAAATCAAATTCTTGTAGTAGTAGGATCCACCTTAATAGTTTAGGTTTTGCATCCTGTTTAGCTAGTAGATACCTAATGGCTGCATGGTCGGTGTAAACTATTATCTTTGCTCCTATCAGATAGGAACAAAACTTATCTAACGCGAAGACCACGGCCAAGAGTTCCTTTTCGGTTGTGGCGTAATTCATTTGCACAGGGTCTAAGGTCCTACTTGCATAGTATATTGAGTGGAGTTTCTTATCTTTCCTTTGGCCTAAGACTGCTCCTACAGCATAGTCGTTTGCATCACACATAATTCCAAACGGTAAATTCCAGTCGGGTGGTTGCATTATGGGTGCGGATATAAGGGATGTCTTTAGTACTTCAAAGGATTCTAAACATTCATCGTTGAAATTAAACTTAACTTCTTTCATTAAGAGGCTGTTCAGAGGTTTAGAGATCTTAGAAAAGTCCTTTATAAATCTTCGATAGAAACCTGCGTGTCCTAAGAAGCTTCGTATTTCTCTAACTGTTTTTGGGGGTTGGAGATTCTCTATTACTTCGATCTTTGCTTTATCGACTTCAATTCCTCTTTCGGAGACCACATGTCCAAGTACAATCCCTTGTTTAACCATAAAGTGACACTTTTCCCAGTTTAGGACGAGGTTAACTTGTACACATCGGTCCAATACTTTTTCTAGATTTGAGAGGCATCCTTCGAAATCCTCCCCACATACAGAGAAGTCGTCCATAAAGACTTCCATGATGTTATCTATGTAATCAGCGAAAATTGACATCATGCATCTCTGAAATGTCGCAGGGGCGTTGTATAATCCGAACGACATCCGTCTATAAGCGAATGTTCCATAAGGGCACGTGAAGGTTGTTTTCTCTTGGTCATCAGGGTGAATTGGGATTTGAAAGAATCCTGAGCAACCATCCAGGTAGCAGTAATATGAATGTTTTGCTAAACGTTCGAGCATTTGGTCAATAAAGGGAAGAGGGAAATGGTCTTTCCTTGTGGCTTTGTTTAACTTACGATAGTCGATACACATCCTTGCTCCAGTCACTTTTCTTTCGGCGATAGATTCGCCTAACTTATTTACGGTAACTGTTATGCCTCCCTTCTTTGGTACATAATGGACTGGACTTACCCACTGACTATCAGAGATTGGATATATAATTCCTGCATTTAGAAGTTTAGTAACTTCATCTTTAACTATTGTGCTCAGGATAGGTTTAATCCTTCTTTGATGTTCCCTAGAGTTTTTGCAATCTTCTTCCAACATGATGCGATGCATACATATGGAAGGACTTATTCCTTTCAGATCAGCAATGTTATATCCTAACGCAGATGGATACTTCCTTAACACTTGTAATAGCTTTTCGGTCTCTGTGGCTCCTAGCTCTGCATTGACTATTACTAGTCTTTTGAGCTCGTCGTCTAGGTATTCATACCTTAGAGTCTTGGGTAATGGTTTAAGGTCCAAGGTTGGTTTCTTAGGGCAAGGCATAGGGTTGGGTGTTAAAGTTAAGCATTCGCTTAAACTATCGTCTCGATATTCCAGACGCCAATTGTCATCTTCGAAAATTAGGGGCATCGGAATCTTTATAACTTCAGAGTAAGATTCTTCCTATGATCCTATCTCTCTTACACATCCATCAATAACATCCACCAAGTAACATGTGTCTTCTATAGTTGGGGCTTGAAGGAATTGTGTTAAAATAAACTCGACCTTCTCCTCACCTACTTCGAATGTCAGCTTGCCTTTCTTTACGTCTATAATAGCTCCAGCAGTAGCTAGAAAAGGTCTTCCTAAGATTACAGGAGTATTGACGTCTTCCTTTATGTCCATAATTATGAAATTTGTAGGAATGTAGAATTGTCCGATACGGACGGGTACGTTTTCAAGAATACCTACAGGATACTTGACAGATCGGTCTGCAAGTTGTACTGACATCTTTGTTGGTCATAGGTCTCCCATGTTTAGCTTCTCGCAGATAGACAAAGGCATTAGGCTAATACTAGCTCCTAAGTTACACAGAGCTTTGTCTATGACAAATTTTCCTATATTGCAAGGTATGGAGAAACTTCCTGGGTCTTTCAGCTTAGGTGGTATTTTATTTTGAATTATAGCACTACATTCGGCAGTGAGTGTTACGGTCTCGTTGTCTTCTAATTTCTTTTTATTCGATAGGATTTCTTTTAGGAACTTAGCATATGAGGGCATTTGGGTAATGGCTTATGTAAACGGAATTGTAATGTTCAACTGCTTAAGAAGTTCGACAAATTTCTCAAACTGCCCTATGCTTTTAGATTTCTCGAATCTTTGAGGGTACGGGATAGGTGGTTTATAAGGGGGTAGAGGTATGTATGGTGCTTCTTTTTCCTCCGTCTCGCCTTCCTTGTCCTCTTTCTCTTTCGTATCACTTGGTTTATCCTTGGGTCTACTTTCCTCCTCAGTTGTCTTACTAGGGCTTTGGAACATAGCAGGGTTTTTAAACCTAGGGTCAGTCGGTTCGTCCATCTCTCTACCACTTCGCAGAATAATAGCATGAGCATGTCCTTTTGGGTTAGGTTGTGGTTGTCCAGGAAATGTCCCAGGAGGTGCGGCAGTAGGTGCTTGTTGTTGTGCCACCTGGGAGATTTGTGTCTCAAGCATCTTATTGTGAGTGGCCAACGCGTCTACTTTAGTCGCTAATTGTCTGATTTGCTCATTAGTGTGCACGTTTTGGTTTAGGAAATCCTTATTAGTCTGAGTTTGAGTGGCTATGAAATTTACCATAATTACTTTTAAGTTAGACTTCCTGGGGACGTTAGGAGCAGTGAAGGGTGCCTTTTGATATCCAGGTGGTACACTAGGTGCTTGACCAGGTGTGTACAAAGCATTATTGTTCTTATACGAGAAGTTAGGGTGATTCTTCCATCCTGGGTTATATGTGTTTGAGTAAGGGTTTCCTTGAGCATAGTTTACTGGTTCGGGGGAAACTCTTGTCAAAAGATGGCACTCGGGGGCAGCATGTCCAGACATCCCGCATATTTCACAATTTGGGGAAACAGCAGCCACTGCAGCTACAGGTGCTACAATGAGGTTTTCGATCTTCGGAGTTAGGGCGTCAACTTTGGCGTTAACACGGTCGAGGCTACTTATCTCGTACATACCACTCTTCGTTGAAGATTTCTCTCCAAAAGTTTTCTCTGACTGAGCTCTCTCGCTTCCCCATTGATAATGGTTTTGAGCCATACTCTTAATAAGTGCGTAAGCATCGGCATATTCTTTATCCATCAGCGCGCCACCCGCGGCGGCGGCGTCAATTGTAAGTCTCGTATTAGCCATTATTCTAAATCGTGATGTGGACAGAGTCTAAGCATTTCCTTGTATCTCTCCCATGCTTCGAATAAGGACTCGTTGTCTTTTTGTCTAAACCCATTGATTTAGGCTCTTAGCATGGCGGTCTTACTAGGTGGAAAATAACGTGCCAGGAAGACTCTCTTAAGTTCATTCCAGGTCGTGACAGAATTAGCGGGTAAAGACTGGAGCCAAGCTCTAGCTCTATCCCTCAGTGAAAAAGGAAACAAGTGTAGCCGGATAGCTTCCAAACTGACACCATTTGCTTTTACAGTGTCTGCTTATTGCAGGAACACTGATAAATGAAAGTTAGGGTCTTCCATCGAATTTCCAGAAAATTAGTTTTGTTGTACTGCTGACAACAAAGACAGTTTTAGCTCGAAATTGTTTGCCTCAATAGCAGGGGCGACGATGCTATTGTGTGGTTCAGCTTGCGAAGGAATAGCGTAAGATTTGAGAGGACGCAGTTGTTCTCCCATGGTTGATTCTTCAATTGGTTCAGAAGGAGGATTAGGAACAATAGTGCGAGTTCGTCGTAATCGACGTGATACGGTGATAGAACGCTCCGGTTCGGGAATTGGCAACACTAAGTCTTCACTTCGAGAGCGAGTACTTGGCATGCACAAAGGGAATTAGAGTAATTAAGTTGCCTTAGTCTCTACAACGTAACAGTTAATTACGATTATCGACTAAATTAGTCCTCGGCAACGGCGCCAAAAACTTGATCGCGACAAAATGGGGTGTGTCTGTGATTATGATTGCAAGTGCACAATCTATCGAGTAGTTTTAAAAGATATCGAACCCACAGGGACTAAGAATCGACCTAATGTAGTTAATCGCTACTACGTAAATCTAAGGCTAATATCTGATTGATAATGATCACACGGGGAAGTAAAAGGAATACAATTTTATTAAATAAGCGGGAATATTATCGGTATGTAATGGTCGGACGTCGGGGATCTAGTAAACTATCGACGTGAATCGTAATTTAAAATACTTTTTCTGTAGAAATCACTTGTTTAAAAACCTTCCTCTCACACTCTCGTGTTTATTGATTACGATCTCATTATTAAACCTAAGCGAGCGCTCTCGCTGTATCAAATAAAGTTTAAAATGATTTTTGAAAACCGATGAAGTCTAATTAACCTTAAAGCGCTCTCGCTGTATTTAAGGTTAATGTTTAATTCCTACTGTCCAGTTAAAATCTCAAACTCTCGTTTTTATTGATCCTAACTTCTATTGTTTTTAACTCTCGTTACAAAACAGTTGAATTAAGCATTAGAAATTAATACCAGATAAATAAATTTCATTAATAAAATACGTCGAAAGTATTACTCGATTCCCTCGGTTATGTGACCTTACATACCGGTAAAAAGTATTTAGTCGGACATTATTTTAATAGACGGAACAGAATAAGCATAGCAGATAAATAATATTTCGGGCATAATTCTATAAATTAACATAAACAGAGAATATTAATTAAAGCTAATAAATGAACCTGGATTAATATAGCAAGACTGTAATGAATAATCTTGAAGTACCAATCCTTGAATCCGGAACAAAATTCAATTGCAGAAAATAAACTGAATCTAAAACTAAAATCTGGAGCTTGAAAGAAATTGAAACGCAATAGTGTTCCGATGTGGAAAACTATTGCAGAGTATTGGTTCGGGAAGAAAATAAAATTGCAGAAGAAAAATAAACGGCACTAGGTTAAAGTTCGTCACCCTCTTAATTAATCTTGATGGGTATTTATAGAGCTGCCTCAAATTCTTGGTCTTGAGTTTGTTTCGTCTCAATTCCAGTTCTTTCGGAGGAGAAAATGGCAGAGCGTGAAAACAAAGTCACTTCTGGGCCTGGGTGTGTGACTAACGTCACACACTAATATTCAGGGGGGGTGTCGACCGGCAGGAGGGGGTATGTGCCGACCGACAGGCACTTCAATGTGCCTCACGTCACGTGCTCCACTTCCTGTGCGCGTTGGGCTTCTTGCATTCTGGGCCTTTTTCTTCTTCTTATTTGCACCTCCTTATTTAAGTGTCCTTTTAAGCAATTTCTCTTCATTTTAGCTCTTTTTTCCGACTATTTCTTTTGGGAGCTCCGATTAAATAAATTCCTGAAAACAAATAGAAATACCGGCATAATACAAAATAAAATAATAAAATCGAAATAAATAAGATAATAATGCATGTAAATTAAGCTAAATATACGATACGTTTTCGTGTTATCACTTTGGCTTTTCAAGACCAAGCTTATCATCAAATCTGATATTGATTGATTCTTCAACTACCAGAGTTTCAATATTATATACTCTGTAGACTTTTGAGCGTTCAGAATATCCAAGTAGAAAACACTTATGAGCTTTAGAATCAAACTTATACAGATGATCTTTAGTATTCAGAATATAGTATATACATCCAAAGAGATGGAAATAATAAATGTTGGGCTTTATGTTCTTCCACAATTCATAAGGAGTCTTATTAAGAATAGGTCTTATGGAGATTCTATTCTGAATATAACATGCAGTGTTAATTGCTTCTGCCCAGAAATGCTTAGCCATATTGGTTTCATTTATCATGGTTCTGGCCATTTCTTGTAGAGTCCTATTCTTTCGTTCTACAACTCCATTTTGCTGTGGATTTTTATGACAAGAGAAATCATGGGCAATACCATTTTCTTTGAAATAAATTTCAAAGAATCTGTTCTCAAATTCACCACCATGATCACTTCTGACCTTTATGATTTTGCATTCTTTCTCAGATTGAATCTGAGTGCAGAAGTCAAAGAACACAGTATGTGACTCATCCTTGTGTTTCAAGAACTTTACCCATGTCCATCTTCTATAGTCGTCTACGATGACTAATCCATATTTCTTCCCTCTGATTGTTGATGTTTTGACTGGGCCAAAAAGATCAATGTGCAGAAGTTCTAGCGGCCTAGAGGAAGAGATAACATTTTTAGATTTGAATGCAGGTTTCGAAAACTTCCCTTTCTGACATGCTTTGCAAAGAGCATCTGATTTATATTTCAGATTAGGGAGTCCTCTGACCAGATTAAGTTTGTTAATCTGAGAAATCTTTCTCAAACTAGCATGACCTAATCTTCTGTGCCAGACCCACTGCTCTTCACTGACAGACATAAGGCAAGTAACCTTTTGATTCTTAAGATCAGAAAGATCAATCTTATAAATGTTGTTCTTTCTCTTGCCTGTAAATAGGATTGAGTCATCCTTTTGACTAATAGCTTTACAAGACTCTTGATTGAAGATTATGTCATAACCATTGTAACTTAATTGACTTATGGATAATAAGTTATGAGCTAATCCATCTACTAAAAGAACATTAGTTATAGAGGGAGAATTACCAATGCATATGGTTCCAGAGCCAATGATCTTGCCCTTCTGGTTCCCTCCAAACTTTACTTCTCCACCAGATTTAAGTTCCAGGTCTTGGAACATAGACCTTCTTCCCGTCATGTATCGTGAGCACCCAGAGTCCAGGTACCATGACATGTTTGCCTTTGTCTTTTGAGCCTTGAAGGAGATCTGCAACAGGAATTATCTTTTCCTTAGTTACCCACATTCTTTTGGGTCCTTTTGGGTTAGTCCTTCTCAAGTTCAGGTTGAACTGAGATTTAGCATGAGGTTTAACATAAGATTTTCTAGATTGTGTAGCAACATATTTCTTGGTGTGTGTTATGTGGAAACTCTTAGCGTGTGAAGTGTGCCTAATATCATGAGAATGGCCATACATGAACTGATCATACAAAGGTTTGTATGTGATAATCATCTCATCAACAAGTTCAAGTTTATATGGGGTTTCACCCTCATAGCCTATGCCTATTCTCTTGTTTCCACTTACACCATATATCATAGAGGCTAGCTGACTTCTGCCTATACCTCTAGATAGAAACTTTCTGAAACTCAAGTCATAATCCTTAAGAATATTGTTCACACTTGAAATAGACTTTTCTGAACTTGAAGATGATTCAACATCTTTAGATTGATTTAAAACTTTTTCTTTCAGTTCAGAATTTTCTATTTCAAGTCTCTTAGTTTCATATGTGTCATACGACTCATACCCCGAAATTTGCCCATCTCATTTCATCTGAAGGGTACAAGAGATTATAGGCCCTCCAAAAGTCAACGAAAAACACCTTTTGGGTCAAGGCTCATAACTTGAGCATGGAAGCTTCAATCGAGATGAAACCAAAAAGGTCATTTAGAGGACTCTTTAAGCTTTCCAAAAAGTCCAAGAATACCTCCACATGTTAAAAAATTGAGCAAGACACAAGTTGCGCAAGTTGGACGATTTTGAAAAAAAAAAGCACTTAAAGCAAAATGGAGAAGTTTGATACTTTGAACCATTGGGCCTAAAATATGGATTCCAAACATGACCATGGGCCTTATAATTATCTTTTAATTAATTATTTTTATAATATTTGCTTTATTTATTTGAATTTTTAATTCATTTAAATATAAATAAATTATTATAAATATGAAAAATTAGTTTTAAATTAAAGATTTGATTTTGTAATCAATATCAATCATCCAAATAGCCCTTTTTGATTCAATTTTGCGTGTTAAAAGAGTTTGGGAAGAAAAGATTGAGTTTTGGACCAATTTGGAAAAAAGTGTAAATCAATTTTCAACCAAATTCTAATCTCACAATTTAAGGAATTGATTCAAATGGTTAACCTAGAAATCTTCCATGATATATATACTAGGAATCCTAATGAGGAGGGGGGATTTTTTTTTGGACAGAACTCAGCCTCCAAGACCGATACAAAAACTTCAAAATCGCATGGCCAAACAAGGTAGGAGAATGAAACATTGATCGATTCAAGCCAAACAAACGGTCCCAATCGATTCACTGGAATTTTCTGAAGCTATTACCGCCACTGCCTCCAGTCAAAGTGCTCGGATTAGACTCCTTTAGATCACGTTTTTTTGCATTTTTTATTTCAATTTCGGTTTCGATAATTCACGATGCATAAAAGTATTTCGATTATATAATCTTGTTTGCCATGATGTGGTGAGTGATTCTGTATCGTTTAATTGAGTTTTGGCTGCAGGTTTAGCATTCCACCATTGCTAGGATTCGAGGATTCGTACATGGGGGTTTTGCGTGGAAGGGCTTTCAAGACAAATAAAGGATCTCATTGAATTCGCATGATTATTTTATGTTGATCTGGGTTTTTATTCATGATTAATAGCGTTTGTAGCTTGGGTGTGAAATTCGCAGGGGTGGCCATGGGGTTGTTCGTGAACTGTTGAAACGAAGAAGAAGGACATGAGCAGTATTCATGCTTTTTTTAATTTATTTTAAGTTTATTACTTATTTTTCTATATTAGTTTACGTGTTCGCCATGTTAACAATTGAAGTGTGAGAGTAGCTGGTAGTACATAGAGGCTTGCAACCACAACCTCCTGGGTTCGAAACCTGTGGAGGACGTTTTGGTTCCCTTCTTTGTGAATTCATGTTATAGCTCACTTATAGTTCCGGTGTGCGTTACGTTGAGAGGCTCACCATACGCCCTCAACCAGCAGCCACAGGATCTTGCTGGCGATCAGATCCAATGCTTGTAAAGAAGAAGGTACACCATGGGTATTCAAAGGTTGATACACGGGATGTAACACCCCGATATCCGCTGCACGCATCAACCGTGTCGGCCAACCGAGCATGTTACCGGCTTAATCAATAATCCCCCTAGGTCCGCTTATCGGCTGCCCAGGAAATATTGTTTTTGCCTCCCGCAGGAATCGAACCATGTACCTAGGGGTTAAGTACATATTCATAGTAATTCCTGCTACCAATTGAGCTAGTGATTATTGATTAA
This sequence comes from Vicia villosa, assembly GCF_029867415.1. Classification (NCBI taxonomy): domain Eukaryota; kingdom Viridiplantae; phylum Streptophyta; class Magnoliopsida; order Fabales; family Fabaceae; genus Vicia; species Vicia villosa. Next base: position 68,155,170 of record NC_081183.1, on the reverse strand, counting down.
GCAGGTAACATGCTCGGTTGACCGACACGGTTGATGCGTGCAGCGGATATCGGGGTGTTACACGGGATCCCAGCCAGGTTTTATCATTCTTTTATTTATTTATTTATTTTTCTTTTACATATGATTATATAATTGAATTCAATATTTTGTATATATAATTTAATTAAATTAACAATATATTTAAATTAGGATTAAGGTTATAATTAGGGGTTTAGAATTATTTATTCGATTATTTCGATTATTCGACTTAAATGATTTAATTAATTATAATTAATATTAAATCACAAAAACCCCATAAAGGTGTAAGTGTTAGGGTTTGTCTAATCCCATGGCCATTTGGCAAAACATTAATCTTAATATTAATTTTCTCCCCGAACCGACTATACCTATTAGTCGCAGTAGGCGAGAAATAATTTTGATTAATTTAATCTATTTGATTAATAATTTAATTAACCCTTTATTTAAATTCTCTCCTCGACCCGACTAAATCTATTAGTCGCACTAGACGAGAGATAAAAATATACATAAATTAAAATACATTCAATTTGCTGCCCGCGACGATCAATCTATCGATCCGAGTAACCAGCAATGCCCCGTAATCTGTTAGCTATAATGATCAAATCTATTGATCACCGCATCTAACAGTGACACATTCAAATCAGGGTTGTACGCCCAAAAATCCAAAATACACTAAACCACGATACTACGGATTTACATCCCTTCAAACACTGTGAAGTACAAACTACGATAAGGTAACTCAAAATACCTTCAAACTTTTGCATTTCAAAACAACTTCAAAACACATCAAATTCAATTCAAAGGCGTACAACCCTGTGCCCGAACTACGTTGACTCTGATTCTCCATAAGGAGATACGTAGGCACTTGGTAACAAGGCGAGTCTCCCCCCCTAAAATCTCAATTCACTTTCAAATCTCAATTTTCACCCTATTCATTTCATTAGCTATTAACCTCTGTAATTTTGCCATAAATCTTTGCCTTAGATTCAAAGCCATAGGAAAGGGTTGAGGGTGCCTAACACCTTCCCTCGACCTGATTATAATAACTTACCCTGATCTCTAAACTGCGTAGGGTTTCCTATTCGCCCTTCAGAATAGGTGGTGACTCTAAATGTTCATTTTTAGGGCAGGTTGCTACAGCTGGCGACTCTGCTGGGGATAAAACTATAATGGTGAATTATTATACTCCTAGGTTTTGGCAGGGTTTAGGTTTGGCAAATTATTTAGGTTTGTGGCTATCTATTAGGGTTTGGCTAATTTGCCAAAATTAGGGTTGTGGTTTAGGATTTAGGTTTTTTCATTTTTATTTAAATATTTATTTATTTATTTATTTACAATTTCCATTTACAGTCATTATTTACAACAATTTAAATGAATATTTGTTCACTTTAATACTTGTTGTTGTGCTACATTTTTGGAGTCATAAATATTGGGATTTGGGGATCAGGTACTTTTTAAATATTTAAATTTAATTTTATTTATTTATTTATTTACGGTTTTTATTTACAGTAATTTTTATAGTAATTCAAATAAATGTTTATTTAATTGTTGTTTTACTGTATATTCGGGTTATATAAATTGCGTTAAACCTAAGCGTGGGAATTATATTTAAGACCAGAGGGGAATTACATCGCCTACGAGTCTTATTATAATTCCACTCAGAGTGGGTTGAATATCCGGAAAGGTCTGATACGAGGCTTGACCTTGTTGAGGGCTGGACTTGGTATTTGGCTGATCTCTCTGGGAACCTACCCCTAAAATTCGAACCTCATGGATAAAATGAGTTGTTCTAAAATCCAAAGAGACAAAAAGTCTCGGCGGCTACGAACGACCCCATGAGACCTTCTAGAACATACCAATGGGAAGGGTAGGCACCCTAAGCCGTTACGTCGAACCTATGAACCTAGGGCTTATGTGCTTATGTGCTTATTATGTGGTTGCAATTTATACACTGCGAATGCCTTGCATTTTAATTTTTGCAGGTATTCCTACGCATTCCCTACAGGAACTCTAATTCCAAGACCATGTCCTTCCCACGAAGGACATCTACATTTACGCACGTTGATTGGCCTCTCGATGGCCATGAGACTTAGTGACTGTCATGAACAGTCACCCCGCGCCTGCATCTACGCACTCCCTAACCTGTAGGGAGTCTCCTTTTATATCTTTGTACTCTTACAACTATGGGTCCTTCCCACGAAGGACATCTTCGTTTACGCACGTCAATTGGCCTCTCGATGGCCATGCGATCTGGTGACTGTCTTGAACGGTCACCTCGTGCCTACATCTACGCGTTCCCTAGCCTGTAGGGATTATATTTCTAAAATCGCATACTTCGTACTAAGGACATCTTTGTTAGCATACGTCAATTGGCCTCTCGATGGCCATGCGATTCAGTGACTGTCTTGAACGGTCACCCCGTGCTTACATCTACGTGTCCCCTAGCCTGTAGGGATTCTATTTCTAAAAAAAAATCACATCCTTCATACGAAGGACAACTTCATTAGCATGCGTTCGATTGGCCTCTCAATGGCTATGAGATCTAGTGATTGTCCTGAACGGTCACTCCATGCTTGTTTCCGCGCACCCTCTAACGTGTAGAGTTTGGATTCCCATCTCTACGTCCTTCATCCCTAGCCCGTAGGGATTTCACTTCATCCGATATCGTCCTTATATAGGTTGTGTTCCGCATAGAGAACCTTCCCACCAAGGACAACTTCATTGGTACACGTTGATTGGCCTCTCGATGGCCATGAGACTTGGTGACTATCTTGAACGGTCACCAGCCGCTACCTTCTGCATATTCCCTAATCTAAGGGATAAGAATTTCAATAGGGTCAAATGTCGCCTCTAAGGCTATCCCTAGGATTACATGTCACCCGTCTGCATTGCATACAAGGAGTTATGATACGAGGAGTCTTTCGCATACGCATGCATTTGCATTTTCATGCATTCATACATTTACATTTGCATGCCCATCTTCGCCCGCATCCGCACTTACCATGCTAGCCGATCTCCTGGGACTCATAAATAAAAAGGATCATAGACTATGGAGAAAGGAGAATAAATTATCGAAAATGATCTTGGTCTAACAAAGAAAAAAGGATGTCTTTCACCACGCCAGCCGCATGTCCATGCCTTTTCACGACAGGATTATATAAAGGTTACCGTCGATCAAGGATTAGTTCAACAAAGAAGTTCCCTCATAGATACACTCAAGATGTATCTAGTCATAAAGGGGTTCATCTTAGAACATATCAAACTTACAAGGACGCTCTACGATAACCTGGGGGCAAGGGTTTGTCCAACTGGGGCAAAATCTTGAACAAAGATGCATAACTACGATGGAGGGAAGGCGACCTGTGTTAACTCCACACCAAGGGGCAAAAGGGTCATAGGCGTTCTCTCTATCAATCTACAAACCCTGGAGATTGCAAATGGTGTGATACTATCCTCGGGAAAAGCAAAAGAGGTTCAGTCTAAGGAAACTCATGAAGTTCCGAAACGACAAAAACCTAACGCTAACAATTTATTCCCGACAACTTTGACGTGCCCAAGGAGAATTCGAGGTTGCCCTTACTTCTACAAGTCTAAGGAGCTAAGGAGTAAAACAAGGTCAAACGGATCTACAAAGGAGATTGTCCCTAGGATTAATAGGTTTTTTCATGCTCAGAATTTCAACCCCTACGATCGCTAAGTGTTTCTTAGGATAAAAGTTGTACCTTCGGATTAGCAATTCTAATGGGATGACCATGCAGGTTTTGGAGCCAATACATTCGCTCACTACTACGAATTTCAATTTCAAATTTAGGGTCATTAACAAACTTAAGGGAGAATGAAGAATACAAATAACTAAGTCCAGCTAAACATATGCTTTCAAGGTAAGACCGAACCGAGGATGTACAAGCATTGTTTCAATTCCCAAACAGTGGAGATATAAGGATGTTAATCCCTCGTCACCCCCTCGAGCCAGGAGTTGGAGTTTTTTTTTACTTTTCAAATAAACCTTGATTTCAACCAGGGGCGGGGTAGATTTCAATTAATTCAATGGTGTATTTTGGTTTTCAAGAGAATAAATTAATCCAAGCAAGGATTCAAGCAGAGGATTCAAGCAAAGGTTGAAGCAAAGGATCAAGCAAGGGTTCAAGCATATCTTCTTCCTCGCGTTCATCTAAGATTGAGGAAGAAATGGAGATAACAGTCACAACAATCTTCTCCCTCAACGCATCACTCAAGATCGAGGAAGTATCAAAGTCGAAGCTTACAAATCAAAATCAACATAGCAGTCACAACATTCGATATCCAAGGATCAATCTCAAAAGGAGCCTTCAAAAGAAAAAAAAGCCCGCTAAGTCAAAATGGAAAATTCCATGAAAGAAAACAAAAAAGGCTTAGGCAAAATTTAGGGCATCCCGATGGATCAAATTCAAAGGAATTGGTTCATGCAAAAATAAGGGATGAAAACAAAGGCGAAATACAAAGGATAATCTTGTGACTGCTAAACCATCAAAGCTTTGCTTGGATCTTTACAAAACTTTTCATTGGTGCTTGGATCTCTACTAAGGCTTTTACTCAACATCGAAACCAAAACGATTCTCTTACATACAAAGCACATCCATTGGATTAGGCGAATTTTTAGGATCTGGAGAACATCAAGGAGAAAGGGGTGGGTTAAATAAATTTTGAGCCTTATATCCATTGTTTCTTAAAACATGAACCAGGCCAAGTTACAGCATTCAAAAGTCCTAATTGAGGCAAGGTTAACTACGAAAGCATATTAAGCAGGATTCTGTTATACTGTCTCCTAAAGTTTGTTAAAACTACTTCTAATCACTACGCTTCTTCAAGCATTCATTTCTAATCATCCAGTCCTAATTCATAACGGACTTCGATTTCAAAACATGCATACACATCGCATTGGAGTTACTTCTCAAAGGCTACAATGTCATCTACAAGTATACACTTAGCATCGAGGAGACCCCGAAATTGGTTTAATCAAAGGCGATCTTTCTAATAAAGACTCTGGAATGGGGGGAATCACATCTAGGGGGTTCCCCTTAACAGGGGCAAAAACTCGAGGATCACAGGGGCATACGAGCAAAAATCCTATTAACTGGGGGGCATTCTTCCTAAGGTTCAATCTACCTGGGGCACATCTCAAAGCAATAACAAACAGGGGCATGTCAAACATGGGAAGAATTTAAATACAAAGGATAGAACACTATGGATAGTCCTCCATATCCTGGAGGTCAAGGGCACACCCTCTAATCTAAACGTCGAAGCATATGACAAGGTTATTTCTCGGGGCACTTCCTTCACGGCTTGGAAATCATAGGCACCTTTTTTTCCACTAAACATTGGGGCATTGGATATCAAATCCATAAGGTGTGGAGAAACTCCAAAGGTTAAAGGCGTGAAGTATTTCACAAAATCAAATTGGGGCAAGACACACAATAAAAGGAAAAGGCGTTCTCAAACTTTACTTTCTCCTAACTACGATCTTCAAATTAAAAAAAAACAGGTATTGGGAAGTTACGCTAGCATCCAACAACCATCCAACATCGGCGAGCTATATACGCTTGGTTATCAACAACCTATCATTGGGGCATCATGCAAATACATACAAATCATGCATTACATACATTGGTCGATACATTACACCACACTTTTTTTAGGTAGTCTTCTTTAAGACAAATCCTACGGTCCTTTCTAGGAACCTCTTCAGGTAGTCTTTTTAAGACAGTCCTTTTCTAAGAACTTTTCTAAGTAGTCTTCTCTAAGACAATCATCTTTATTTCCAAGAACCTTTTTAGGTAGTCTTCTTCAGGACATTCTTTTTCTAAGTACCTTTTTAGGTAACCTTCTTTAAGACAAGTTGTCATCCTTTTCAGGAACCTCTTCAGGTGGTCTTCTTTAAGACATTTTACGGACCTTTTTAGGTAGTATTCTTTAAGACATTCCTTTTTAGGTAGTCCTTTTTAAGACATCTTTCAGCCTTTCCAGGTGGTCTTCTCTAAGACAAGTTTCTATACTTTCTAAGAACCTTTTTTGGTAGTCTTTTAAGACATTGTTCAATCTTTCCAAATAGTCTTCTTTAAGACATTCCTCATCCTTGATAAAAGCCTTTACAGGTAGTCTTCTTCAAGACAAATTTTCATATCCATGCCAGAAACCTTTCCAGGTAGTCTTATAGAAGACAATGCTTCGTTTCACCCAACCAACATATGCATAAGCATTATCCACATACATAAACATTACCAAGCCGGCATAAGCATAGTCGTGGTGTAGGTGCAAATATGGTTTAAACAAGTTCAATAAGGAGATAAAATCTTGGGGTTGACATCAGCATCAGCATCAACATACATACATACGCATTAGCATATGCATGTCATCTGGGGCATTCACATACTACATATCATAGAGGTCCAATTTTCATTAGCAATCCAAATCATTTCAAAGTCCAGTTCTCATCCTGGAAAATCACATCAAAATCCAATTCTCGTTTGGTAGTCAGTTCCCGTCTGACTGATACATAAAATCCAATTCTCGTTTGGTAGTCAGTTTCTGTCTGACTGTTACAGCAAAACCCAATAATCCTATTGGTGCAGGTGAGTTTGCGATAACCCTCGCAAATGATCCTAATGGAGCAGGTGAGTTTGCTATAAGCATAGCAAATTATCCTAAATGGTGCAGGTGAGTTTGCTATAAGCATAGCAAATTATCCTAAATGGTGCAGGTGAGTTTGCTATAAGCATAGCAAATTATCCTAAATGGTGCAGGTGAGTTTGCTATAAGCATAGAAAATTATCCTAAATGGTGCAGGTGAAGTTGCTATAAGCATAGCAAATTATCCTAAATGGTGCAGGTGAAGTTGCTATAAGCATAGCAAATTATCCTAAATGGTGCAGGTGAGTTTGCTATAAGCATAGCAAATTATCCTAAATGGTGCAGGTGAGTTTGCTATAAGCATAGCAAATTATCCTAAATGGTGCAGGTGAGTTTGCTATAAGCATAGCAAATTATCCTAAATGGTGCAGGTGAAGTTGCTATAAGCATAGCAAATTATCCTAAATGGTGCAGGTGAAGTTTGCGATAACCCTCGCAAATGACCCTATTGGTGTAGGAGCCTTTCTAGGCAGTCTTCTTTAAGACGTATTCCATCCTTTCTAGGAGCTTTTCCAGGCAAACAGGGTTTTACAAAGGATTTTACAACGAGGATCTACAAAAGGGTTTCTCAATCGGGTTTCTTATCACGTTAGTCCCTCGGCAGTGATATCTTTCAAAACATCATCAATAACGCGCAAAGGTTCTATCTTTCTTTTCAGAATCACTAACATACTTCAACTAACATAATTAATAGTCATGCATCATTCAAATAACATACCTCATTCATACATAGTGCATATACATACATGGCTCTCATTTATTTTGAGAAGCTCACTGCATCATACACGACATGCATCATCACATTGCATAAAATCAAAATTGCCTTTTCAGGCCACGCTACAATCAAAGCAAGTGGTTCCTTTCGAAATCATCTGCTTCACATTCTTCAAAAGAGAGGGGTATTTATCTTGGGTGGCATCTTTAAGCCCATCTCCCACGGAATTTTTTCCAACAAACGCAAATTTCAGGGCATTTCAGTGTCCAATCATCTTCTACCTTTAGATCACGATAGGCAGACGTGCCTATTTGATTCTTCAAGTTTAAGAAGATTGAACAGGGGCAGCTGTCATACCCCGAAATTTGCCCATCTCATTTCATCTGAAGGGTACAAGAGATTATAGGCCCTCCAAAAGTCAACGAAAAACACCTTTTGGGTCAAAGCTCATAACTTGAGCATGGAAGCTTCAATCGAGATGAAACCAAAAAGGTCATTTAGAGGACTCTTTAAGCTTTCCAAAAAGTCCAAGAATACCTCCACATGTTAAAAAATTGAGCAAGACACAAGTTGCGCAAGTTGGACGATTTTGAAAAAAAAAAGCACTTAAAGCAAAATGGAGAAGTTTGATACTTTGAACCATTGGGCCTAAAATATGGATTCCAAACATGACCATGGGCCTTATAATTATCTTTTAATTAATTATTTTTATAATATTTGCTTTATTTATTTGAATTTTTAATTCATTTAAATATAAATAAATTATTATAAATATGAAAAATTAGTTTTAAATTAAAGATTTGATTTTGTAATCAATATCAATCATCCAAATAGCCCTTTTTGATTCAATTTTGCGTGTTAAAAGAGTTTGGGAAGAAAAGATTGAGTTTTGGACCAATTTGGAAAAAAGTGTAAATCAATTTTCAACCAAATTCTAATCTCACAATTTAAGGAATTGATTCAAATGGTTAACCTAGAAATCTTTCATGATATATATACTAGGAATCCTAATGAGGAGGGGGATTTTTTTTGGGACAGAACTCAGCCTCCAAGACCGATACAAAAACTTCAAAACCGCATGGCCAAACAAGGTAGGAGAATGAAACATTGATCGATTCAAGCCAAACAAACGGTCCCAATCGATTCACTGGAATTTTCTGAAGCTATTACCGCCACTGCCTCCAGTCAAAGTGCTCGGATTAGACTCCTTTAGATCACGTTTTTTTGCATTTTTTATTTCAATTTCGGTTTCGATAATTCACGATGCATAAAAGTATTTCGATTATATAATCTTGTTTGCCATGATGTGGTGAGTGATTCTGTATCGTTTAATTGAGTTTTGGCTGCAGGTTTAGCATTCCACCATTGCTAGGATTCGAGGATTCGTACATGGGGGTTTTGCGTGGAAGGGCTTTCAAGACAAATAAAGGATCTCATTGAATTCGCATGATTATTTTATGTTGATCTGGGTTTTTATTCATGATTAATAGCGTTTGTAGCTTGGGTGTGAAATTCGCAGGGGTGGCCATGGGGTTGTTCGTGAACTGTTGAAACGAAGAAGAAGGACATGAGCAGTATTCGTGCTTTTTTTATTTTATTTTTATTTTAAGTTTATTACTTATTTTTCTATATTAGTTTACGTGTTCGCCATGTTAACAATTGAAGCGTGCAGAGTAGCTGGTAGTACATAGAGGCTTGCAACCACAACCTCCTGGGTTCGAAACCTGTGGAGGACGTTTTGGTTCCCTTCTTTGTGAATTCATGTTATAGCTCACTTATAGTTCCGGTGTGCGTTACGTTGAGAGGCTCACCATACGCCCTCAACCAGCAGCCACAGGATCTTGCTGGCGATCAGATCCAATGCTTGTAAAGAAGAAGGTACACCATGGGTATTCAAAGGTTGATACACGGGATCCCAGCCAGGTTTTATCATTCTTTTATTTATTTATTTATTTTTCTTTTACATATGATTATATAATTGAATTCAATATTTTGTATATATAATTGAATTAAATTAACAATATATTTAAATTAGGATTAAGGTTATAATTAGGGGTTTAGAATTATTTATTCGATTATTTCGATTATTCGACTTAAATGATTTAATTAATTATAATTAATATTAAATCACAAAAACCCCATAAAGGTGTAAGTGTTAGGGTTTGTCTAATCCCATGGCCATTTGGCAAAACATTAATCTTAATATTAATTTTCTCCCCGAACCGACTATACCTATTAGTCGCAGTAGGCGAGAAATAATTTTGATTAATTTAATCTATTTGATTAATAATTTAATTAACCCTTTATTTAAATTCTCTCCTCGACCCGACTAAATCTATTAGTCGCACTAGACGAGAGATAAAAATATACATAAATTAAAATACATTCAATTTGCTGCCCGCGACGATCAATCTATCGATCCGAGTAACCAGCAATGCCCCGTAATCTGTTAGCTATAATGATCAAATCTATTGATCACCGCATCTAACAGTGACACATTCAAATCAGGGTTGTACGCCCAAAAATCCAAAATACACTAAACCACGATACTACGGATTTACATCCCTTCAAACACTGTGAAGTTCAAACTACGATAAGGTAACTCAAAATATCTTCGAACTTTCGCATTTCAAAACAACTTTAAAACACATCAAATTCAATTCAAAGGCGTAAAACACTGTGCCCGAACTACGGTGACTCTGATTCTCCATAAGGAGATACGTAGGCACTTGGTAACAAGGCGAGTCTCCCCCCCTAAAATCTCAATTCACTTTCAAATCTCAATTTTCACCCTATTCATTTCATTAGCTATTAACCTCTGTAATTTTGCCATAAATCTTTGCCTTAGATTCAAAGCCATAGGAAAGGGTTGAGGGTGCCTAACACCTTCCCTCGACCTGATTATAATAACTTACCCTGATCTCTAAACTGCGTAGGGTTTCCTATTCGCCCTTCAGAATAGGTGGCGACTCTAAATGTTCATTTTTAGGGCAGGTTGCTACAACATGCAAAGAGTTTTTTCAGCTTTTTGTATTTGATACTAAGTTTAGCCTTGATTTCCAGAATTTAGTTAAGCTGAAAACTAACTCATCTCTAGAAAGTTCAGAAAATACCTCTTCAGAATCTGAGTCTGATGTAGATTCTGATTCTTCATCAACAGTGGCCATCAGTGCTATGCTTGCCTGCTCATCTTCAGAGTCTGACTCTTGATCAGAAGAATCTGAGTCATTCCAAGTAGCCATTAAGCCTTTCTTCTTTTCAAATCTTTTCTTGGGCTTTTCCCTCTAAAGCTTTGGACATTCACTCTTGTAGTGTCCAGGTTCCTTGCATTCATAGCACGTCACCTTATTCTTGTCAGATCTTCTGTGTCCAGAAGATTCTCCTTTTTGAAGTTCTTGAACTTTCTTTGCTTTCTTTTCCAGAGTTGATTTACTCTTCTGGATATTAGAGACAGTTCATCTTCTTCTTCTTCTGATTCTGAATCTTCAGAATCTTCTTCTTCAGCCTGAAAAGCGTTAGTGCGTTTTTTACTATTAGATTTTAATGCAATGAACTTACCTTTCTTCTGAGGTTCATTTGCATCCAGCTCAATCTCATGAGTTGTTTCTCTGTTTGTTATCTTCTCATACTCAGCATGAGAGATAACATTTAGCAATATGGTTCTAGACTTGTGATGATTCTTGAAGTCTTTCTTTTGAGCATCACTCATGGCTTGTCTAGAAATCTTGACACCTTGAGCATTCACAGGATGTGTGTAACCATCCAGCACTAGATCCCATAAGTCACCATCTTGACAAAGAAAGTAACTTTCGAGTCTATCTTTCCAATACTCAAAGTTTTCACCATCAAAGACTGGTGGTCTATTGTAGACATTGAAACTATTGCTTCCATTACCATTGTTGCTTTGTTCAGGAGTAGGAGTAGATGAAGTTGTTTCAACCATTTTGACTTTGTGTTTTTCTCCCTGAATCTTTTGTCTAACACGGTTAAGTGCTTGCACCTAGAACCGGTGCTCTGATGCCAATTGAAGGAGTGAAAAACACTTAGAAAGGGGGGATTGAATAAGTGTAACTTCAAAAACTTGGAAGATAAAAACAATGAACACAATTATTTTTATCCTGGTTCGTTGTTAACCAAACTACTCCAGTCCACCCCTGACAAGGTGATTTACCTCAACTGAGGATTTAATCCACCAATCCAACTGATTACAATGGTTTTCCACTTAGATACCCTCTAAGTCTTCTAGAGTCTACAGATCACAACTTGATCACTCTAGGAATCCTTTTACAATCAATGTAAAAAAAAGTTTACAAGAGTTTGAATGCGTCTAATAAAGTTGTAATCACAACTGTGAGATTTCTCTTAAGTTCTATTCTTAACACTCACTAAATATTACAAAGAGTTTGTGAGGTTGAAGATGAAGTTCTTTAGCTTTTGAATTTGACAACATTTTTGTATGTTTTTGCGCAAGTGTTGTATTCAGCTTCTGGACAGAACTTCTATATATAGGCGCTTAAGAGGAAATGACCGTTGGGATGCATTTAATGCTTTGCGTGAATAGTACAACGCTGCATTTAATGTTTCACACTTTTGTCAACTACCTCGAGCCTTGCTTTTGCTGCTTTTACTGACTTTGCCTTTTGTAGCTTCTAACGTTCCTTTTGTCAGTCAGAGATTTGACGTTACAGCCTATCAGCTTGTACATTCTTCTAGACTCAGATTTGTAGATAACAACGTTTGAATATCAGAGCCATCAGCTTTGGTGCAGAGCATCTTCTGTCTTCTGACTTTGAAGAGCTTTGAGCGTGATACCATCAGAACTTCAGAGCTTGTTCTTCTGACTTCCATTCTTCTGATGCTTTCCAATTCATGTTCTGATTCTGCATGACCATCTTCTGATGTCTTGCCAGAGCATGTTCTGAAGAAGCCATCCAGAACTTTCTGAGTCAGTGCTTCTGAACGCTGATTTGTGCATACTCTTTATATATTTACGCACGTTGATTGGCCTCTCGATGGCCATGAGACTTAGTGACTGTCATGAACAGTCACCCCGCGTCTGCATCTACGCACTCCCTAACCTGTAGGGAGTCTCCTTTTATATCTTTGTACTCTTACAACTATGTGTCCTTCCCACGAAGGACATCTTCGTTTACGCACGTCAATTGGCCTCTCGATGGCCATGCGATCTGGTGACTGTCTTGAACGGTCACCTCGTGCCTACATCTACGCGTTCCCTAGCCTGTAGGGATTATATTTCTAAAATCGCATACTTCGTACTAAGGACATCTTTGTTAGCATACGTCAATTGGCCTCTCGATGGCCATGCGATTCAGTGACTGTCTTGAACGGTCACCCCGTGCTTACATCTACGTGTCCCCTAGCCTGTAGGGATTCTATTTCTAAAAAAAATCACATCCTTCATACGAAGGACAACTTCATTAGCATGCGTTCGATTGGCCTCTCAATGGCTTTGAGATCTAGTGATTGTCCTGAACGGTCACTCCATGCTTGTTTCCGCGCACCCTCTAACGTGTAGAGTTTGGAATCCCATCTCTACGTCCTTCATCCCTAGCCCGTAGGGATTTCACTTCATCCGATATCGTCCTTATATAGGTTGTGTTCCGCATAGAGAACCTTCCCACCAAGGACAACTTCATTGGTACACGTTGATTGGCCTCTCGATGGCCATGAGACTCGGTGACTATCTTGAACGGTCACCAGTCGCTACCTTCTACATATTCCCTAATCTAAGGGATAAGAATTTCAATAGGGTCAAATGTCGCCTCTAAGGCTATCCCTAGGATTACATGTCACCCGTCTGCATTGCATACAAGGAGTTATGATACGAGGAGTCTTTCGCATACGCATGCATTTGCATTTTCATGCATTCATACATTTACATTTGCATGCCCATCTTCGCCCGCATCCGCACTTACCATGCTAGCCGATCTCCTGGGACTCATAAAGAAAAAGGATCATAGACTATGGAGAAAGGAGAATAAATTATCGGAAATGATCTTGGTCTAACAAAGAAAAAAGGATGTCTTTCACCACGCCAGCCGCATGTCCATGCCTTTTCACGACAGGATTATATAAAGGTTACCGTCGATCAAGGATTAGTTCAACAAAGAAGTTCCCTCATAGATACACTCAAGATGTATCTAGTCATAAAGGGGTTCATCTTAGAACATATCAAACTTACAAGGACGCTCTACGATAACCTGGGGGCAAGGGTTTGTCCAACTGGGGCAAAATCCTAATCAAAGATGCATAACTACGATGGAGGGAAGGCGACCTGTGTTAACTCCACACCAAGGGGCAAAAGGGTCATAGGCGTTCTCTCTATCAATCTACAAACCCTGGAGATTGCAAATGGTGTGATACTATCCTCGGGAAAAGCAAAAGAGGTTCTGTGAATACAAGATTACACTCAAAGATGTTTTTGATTTATGGCAAACTCAAATGAGCATCCAAACCAAGCACAGGATGATCTACTATGCATATAGGTCGACTCAACACAAGCTGAACAAGGAAAATGCAGAAAATCAGCAGTTAGGTCGACCTATTGTCAACCCAGGTCGACCTAAAATGAAGAAAAATACATATACTGCTGCTAGGTCGACCTACATAACAACTAGGTCGACCTAATCTAAGAAAATGTTCCCAGAACGCATCAGAAGAGGATTCTGGTCGACCTACTCCTTCAACAGGTCGACCTAACTGGGAGCAAACTTCAGCAAGCACTGCTAGGTCGACCTAACCTCTACAAGAGGTCGACCTAACTGATCAAGAAAGTCCAAAATTCAGTTATTCTTGGTTCCAACTGTTATGCAATCATATATATTGTGCAAGGGTTAATTATTCAAGAACACCAACGACTGAAAGATACACAAACGCTTCTCATCTTCGTTCTTCATCATCTCCAACACAATTACACATAATCATTCTTGCGTTGCGGGTTAGTGATGAGTTCGATAACGTCCATGGAACGGAATTGAAGATTCCTAGTGGGTGAAGGTTTGTGGGGTTTGTTGGTGAATAAAATCTGCGGGTTTTGTCCTCCACGACGGGTGGTTCTTGGGGGTTTTTATCAAGAGGCGTTCATTGAGGATTCGGCTGAGTGTAACGATTGAGGAACGGGGAGTTCAAGGAATCAAGACACTGCAGAAGGGAATCAAAGTGAAGCTCTTGGATAACCTTGATCTTGCTCAAGATTAAGGGGGAAGAAGATTCAAAGGATCGACATAATTGGTTTATCGTTTATCACTTTGTTATCTTCTTTGTATATACTACTTTCAACATTAATGAAAGATTACCCAATTTCAATTTGGAATTGGGGGCAGACGTAGTCGTAGCGAGGACGATCGACGAACTGCCTAAACAAATATCGTGTTCTTGTCGCTTTTACTTTTTCATTTACATTCTGTTCATATTTGGTTATAATAGCAAATTGATCAACGATTCGAGTGTTAAGATTGTGAATTAAGAACTTACATAAACATCACAATCCACCACACATTGAATTACCTTCAATTTGATCATTATCACCAAGTGTTTGTATATTTGTTTCTATCACTCTTACTGCATTGCAAACATTGTCCATCATACAAAAAGTTAATCTGATTTTCAATAAGAGAAACGCTTTGATTCTGCAACATATACTCTTATCATTTACCTCAAGTCTTTGACTGGTTTTTTAAACACATATATAATCGTTTCGATAGTGGTTCGGAATAGACGCGAGTCGATTCAGAATCACTTCCGCTGAAAAGTCGTTTAAATCCGTAAAACTGTGTACGATCTATTCACCCCCCCTCTAGATCCTAAGGCCAGCGTCTAACAAGTGGCATCAAGAGCTCTGGTTTATTCCGTGCTACGTGAAACACTTATTGGAAAGATGGCTTCCGGACATAAAGGGGCTCATAATAGAGCTCCAGTTTTCAACGGTGAAAACTATGGCTATTGGAAGGATTGTATGTGTGTCCACATCAATGCAATTGATAGGAACATCTGGACAGCTATTGTCAATGGTCCCTTTCAGATCACCATGACAAATGCAGCTGGTGCAGTTGTTCCAAAACCAGAAAATACTTGGGATGCTGAAGATGAAAAGAGATATGCATACGATTGGAAAGCGAGAAACATTCTAATCTCAGCTCTAGGAGTTGATGAATACTATCGCGTTTCCCATTGTAGATCAGCTAAAGCTATGTGGGACACATTGCAAGTTGCCCACGAGGGAACGGATGATGTCAAACTAGCTAGGATCAATACGTTAACTCAAGAGTTCGAACTCTTCCACATGGAAGATGGTGAATCCATCGAAAACATGCAGAAGAGATTCGTTCATCTGAAAAATCGGTTAAATTCACTTGATAGACCTGTTTCCAATGCAGTTGCTACTAACAAAATCTTAAGATGCTTGAACAGGGAATGGCAACCCAAAGTTACAGCAATAAAGGAAGCAAATGATCTAAACACTTTAGACATCACAACTCTATTTGGTAAACTAGAGGAACATGAACAACACCTTAAATGCCTTGACATGCATGAGAAAAGGACAAAGAAAGAAAAGAACATGGAGAAAGAGGTAGAGAAGAAGTCAATAGCTCTAAAAGCTTCGAGCTCCAAGACCTCAAAACGAGAGCCAAAGGATAGTGACACAAGTGATGACGAAGACTCCGATGATGAGGAAATGGGACTGTTTGTGCGAAGATACAACAAATATCTAAAGAAAAATGGAGCAAAACATTCCGACAAAGGCTTGATCAACTATAGAAAGCAATCAAACATGTTCAAACAAGATGACGACAACAAAGGAAAGATCAAAGGTCTTTGCTTCAATTGTGGGAAAGCCGGTCACTACAAACCGGATTGTCCATACCTTAAGAAAGAAAAGGAGAAGAACCAAAGCAAAGGTCATAACAAATCTAAAAGAGCCTACATAGCATGGGAAAGTGATTCATCTAGTGAAAGCTCATCAAGCGATGGAGAAGAATCAGCAAACCTATGTTTCATGGCTCATCAACACAAGAAAAAGAAAGCTGTAAGTCATCTTAAACCTAAACTCGTAGATAAGGTATCTCATTCTCAACTAAAACTTGCTTTTGAAGAATTACATAGAGATGCAATTAAAGCTTTCAAACTTTTGGCCTCAAATAAGAAAATATTTTCATATCTTGAATCAAAAGTTGAGAAAACCGAAAAGGATATGGAAGCTTTAAAACAATCTATGCTAGACATTCAAAAGGACAAAGTTGAAATAGATCCTACATCATGGTTTGGTTGTGAGACATGTCACATTTGGCAAAAAGAAGTAAGAGATCTAAAAGCCAAGTTAGACAAGGCTCTACAACCAAAAGTGACTTTTGCGGTTGATCCAAATAAGTTCAAAAGATCGTATACTCCTTTATATAGTAAATACACTTTTGTACCAAAAGTATCAACTAGCAAAACTCCATATTCTCATCATATTACCTGTCATTATTGTTGCAAAAAGGGACATACCATTGAAAAATGCAAATTTAGGAGAATTTTAGTTCCTAAAGGAGTACTTCAATGGTTGCCTAAGTGCAACAAATTGTGTACTCACCATCCAGGACCCAATGAAGATTGGGGACCTTCCACTCTAATTTAAATTTCGCAGGAAATGTGTCTTGACATCGCCGAAAGGTGGTGGTTCCTTGACAGCTGGTGCTCAAGACACATAAAGGAAGACATACCACTCTTGGTATGTCATCTATGAAGACAGATTGAAGAACCATACTTGGCAGAGGAAATGTAGGTGTTCTGGCCATCACAAATGTATAAGATACATTACAAATACAGTTAACCCGAAAAACACATAGGACGCATTACTTGATGTGCAAATTGGCAAGTTGCATTGCAAAGAGATTTTAAACCTATTCTTAGCAGAATATTGTTTGGGACTATGTCCCGCATCCGGGAGAACATCAAGTAATCGATACTAGATGAGTTTTTCGCAAAAATCAAGCAAATCAACCTGTGAAACATTCCATCAAAACAATTCATCATCAAATCTAGGAGTATGGCACACTAACAAGAAGACTCCACACAAAAAAGACAAAACACCTACATATTGAGAAAGCGGTAACATGTTTATTGTTCACTTCCAAAAATTTTATTGATGCTATAATATGCTATCAATTAACATGCTTATAGTGACTTCATGTGTTCTTATCTACTCTTCTCAAATACATATGTATATGTGTTCATCATTTTCATTCATAACATACAATGTTTGGGCGTTCAAGCAAATGACAAAACAAAAATACATCATATAGAAACATTTCTAAGGCATCTTCATCATTTAAGGAAACTTAGGTCGACCTACTCTGTATTTGAGTCGACCTACAGAAGAAGTTTCTTTACAGAAACTAAAAAGGTCCAGTTGCGTCGACCTACTCACAATTTAGGTCGACCTAAATTGGTCATTTTTTTTGTTACTTCTGTTAGGTCGACCCAGCCTCACTTTAGGTCGACCTACTGCTGTCATTTTTCCAGATTTGGGTCTGTTAGGTCGACCCGACCCATTCTCATTCATTCAAAACATTCCATTCTTGCATTCCCTCTCATTCTCATCACATTTGGTACGGCTAACCCTAATTCCTCAAACTCAAAATTGTCCAAAAATCATCCCTCTCACACAAAGCATCTCCAACCATGCCTTCAAAATCAAGAAAAGGAACGGAAATTGCTTCTAGTTCATCATCTCAACCGGTAAGTGCTCTTGTTCATCCTGATTGTAGAGAAAATTTTGAGAAGTGGCAGATGAAAAGAAAAATTGTTAAGCAATATACCTATGATCCAAATCTTGTCGAAAACATGCATATCCCTGATGTCGCTGCTTTGATTGAACATCAAAATATTCATCCCTTAGTGCAATGTGATACTCCGTACTGTGAAAATACCGTTAGGGCTTTCTATGCAGGATTTACAAAAGGGGATGGTTGTAATTTCCGTTTCAAAATGGGCTCTAGGTCGCATGTTGTTGACAAACGGGTTTGGATTAGTATCTTTGGTCTGAAAATTGTAGGTGATGAACTCTGTATGGTAGACGGGGATGTACCGGGAAACTATGACCATGAGGCCTACATGAAGACTATCCTCAAAGACCCTTCCGTATTTGACAGATCTAATGAAACAATAACAGCCGGTCATCTGAAGCGAGATCCTAGGCTCTTGAATTGGGTAATCTCAAGAATCATTCGACCAAGGGCAGGAGGATATTCGAGAATTGAAAGGAATGAAGTGGTGCTCATGTATCTGCTGCAAAATAGAACACGTTTACACTGGCCTCACTTCCTAGCTGCTAAGTTTCATGAGGTCAAACAGAAAACTACAGCCCTGTGTTATGGATCAATCATTCAAACAATTGTCAATCACTTCGGTATGCGACTTGATCACTTACACTACACTCGCATACATCAATCTCAAGAATTCTCACAAACCACCTTGACTCTTATGGGATATCATTGGAATCCTGTTAGGAAAACCTATTATCTCATTCAAAAGGGAACAGGGAAGGTTATCTACAACTATGATGATCCCACAGAGTTTGGAAACAATGTAGGAAATGAGGAAGAGGGAAATGATCAAGAAATAGCAAATGATGAGGATCAAACCATGGAAGACATAGCTCATGACACGGATCCAAATTGGCAATATGTTCCGTCTCAAGAGGAAGAAATTCCTTGGGGATACACTGCTCCACCTCCTCCTGATCAATCCAACATAGTGTCTATGCTTGAAGCTATGCAACTTCAACAACAGCAGAACTTTGAAACACAACAACTTCAGTTCCAAACCATGCAGCAGCTTCAACAAGATAGGTATGATGAACAACAACGTCAATATCAATCGCTATATAGTTTGGTTCAAGACCACAAAAACGATTTTGAGACTTTTGCCTCCAACTCTACTCTAAGACAGAATCAGTTTGAGGAAACGGCATTGCATCGCCATGCTAATATAAGCCAAAGCTTCAACACTCTCAACATGTCTGTGCTGGATCTGTTGGAACAGGTTGAAGAAGATCGACCTCATACATTTCAAAGAGGGAGAGGAAGAAGGGGCAGGCGTTAGGACGCATTGTTTATCATATCATCATTTCATTGCATTTCATATCATTAAGCCTTTTGTTAAAAACGTTATATGATGTAGTACTCTTTGTTTTCTTTTATTAATCTCTTGGACTACTATGTATGTTGTTGGTTTTCTTTAAAACATGTTTAGTTCTTATGATTTCACCATTTACATGTTATCTATCTCTATGACTACCGGTATTCTTTATTTCTCTTGTTACTCTCCTACTCTGTTTCCTTGTTTCTCTTTTTGATGTTGTCAAAGGGGGAGATAGATGCAATAGATGCTGAGTGTACGGGGGAGCTTTGTGAAGAGATTGCTTGGTTGAGAGATTGCTTGGTTGAGAGATAGATGCTGGATGTACGGGGGAGCCTTGTTTAGTCTTCATCACTTACTACCAAAGCTTTTGACTATTGGTTTGCCATCATCAAAAAGGGGGAGTATGTGAATACAAGATTACACTCAAAGATGTTTTTGATTTATGGCAAACTCAAATGAGCATCCAAACAAAGCACAGGATGATCTACTATGCATATAGGTCGACTCAACACAAGCTGAACAAGGAAAATGCAGAAAATCAGCAGTTAGGTCGACCTACTGTCAACCCAGGTCGACCTAAAATGAAGAAAAATACATATACTGCTGCTAGGTCGACCTACATAACAACTAGGTCGACCTAATCTAAGAAAATGTTCCCAGAACGCATCAGAAGAGGATTCTGGTCGACCTACTCCTTCAACAGGTCGACCTAACTGGGAGCAAACTTCAGCAAGCACTGCTAGGTCGACCTAACCTCTACAAGAGGTCGACCTAACTGATCAAGAAAGTCCAAAATTCAGTTATTCTTGGTTCCAACTGTTATGCAATCATATATATTGTGCAAGGGTTAATTATTCAAGAACACCAACGACTGAAAGATACACAAACGCTTCTCATCTTCGTTCTTCATCATCTCCAACACAATTACACATAATCATTCTTGCGTTGCGGGTTAGTGATGAGTTCGATAACGTCCATGGAACGGAATTGAAGATTCCTAGTGGGTGAAGGTTTGTGGGGTTTGTTGGTGAATAAAATCTGCGGGTTTTGTCCTCCACGACGGGTGGTTCTTGGGGGTTTTTATCAAGAGGCGTTCATTGAGGATTCGGCTGAGTGTAACGATTGAGGAACGGGGAGTTCAAGGAATCAAGACACTGCAGAAGGGAATCAAAGTGAAGCTCTTGGATAACCTTGATCTTGCTCAAGATTAAGGGGGAAGAAGATTCAAAGGATCTACATAATTGGTTTATCGTTTATCGCTTTGTTATCTTCTTTGTATATACTACTTTCAACATTAATGAAAGATTACCCAATTTCAATTTGGAATTGGGGGCAGACGTAGTCGTAGCGAGGACGATCGACGAACTGCCTAAACAAATATCGTGTTCTTGTCGCTTTTACTTTTTCATTTACATTCTGTTCATATTTGGTTATAATAGCAAATTGATCAACGATTCGAGTGTTAAGATTGTGAATTAAGAACTTACATAAACATCACAATCCACCACACATTGAATTACCTTCAATTTGATCATTATCACCAAGTGTTTGTATATTTGTTTCTATCACTCTTACTGCATTGCAAACATTGTCTATCATACAAAAAGTTAATCTGATTTTCAATAAGAGAAACGCTTTGATTCTGCAACATATACTCTTATCATTTACCTCAAGTCTTTGACTGGTTTTTTAAACACATATATAATCGTTTCGATAGTGGTTCGGAATAGACGCGAGTCGATTCAGAATCACTTCCGCTGAAAAGTCGTTTAAATCCGTAAAACTGTGTACGATCTATTCACCCCCCCTCTAGATCCTAAGGCCAGCGTCTAACAGGTTCAGTCTAAGGAAACTCATGAAGTTCCGAAACGACAAAAACCTAACGCTAACAATTTATTCCCGACAACTTTGACGTGCCCAAGGAGAATTCGAGGTTGCCCTTACTTCTACAAGTCTAAGGAGCTAAGGAGTAAAACAAGGTCAAACGGATCTACAAAGGAGATTGTCCCTAGGATTAATAGGTTTTTTCATGCTCAGAATTTCAACCCCTACGATCGCTAAGTGTTTCTTAGGATAAAAGTTGTACCTTTGGATTAGCAATTCTAATGGGATGACCATGCAGGTTTTGGAGCCAATACATTCGCTCACTACTACGAATTTCAATTTCAAATTTAGGGTTATTAACAAACTTAAGGGAGAATGACGAATACAAATAACTAAGTCCAGCTAAACATAGCTTTCAAGGTAAGACCGAACCGAGGATTTACACGCATTGTTTCAATTCCCAAACAGTGGAAATATAAGGATGTTAATCCCTCGTCACCCCCTCGAGCCAGGAGTTGGAGTTTTTTTTACTTTTCAAATAAACCTTGATTTCAACCAGGGGCGGGGTAGATTTCAATTAATTCAATGGTGTATTTTGGTTGTCAAGAGAATAAATTAATCCAAGCAAGGATTCAAGCAGAGGATTCAAGCAGAGGATTCAAGCAAAGGTTGAAGCAAAGGATCAAGCAAGGGTTCAAGCATATCTTCTTCGTCGCGTTCATCTAAGATTGAGGAAGAAATGGAGATAACATTCACAACAATCTTCTCCCTCAACGCATCACTCAAGATCGAGGAAGTATCAAAGTCGAAGCTTACAAATCAAAATCAACATAGCAGTCACAACATTCGATATCCAAGGATCAATCTCAAAAGGAGCCTTCAAAAGAAAAAAAAAAGCCCGCTAAGTCAAAATGGAAAATTCCATGAAAGAAAACAAAAAAGGCTTAGGCAAAATTTAGGGCATCCCGATGGATCAAATTCAAAGGAATTGGTTCATGCAAAAATAAGGGATGAAAACAAAGGCGAAATACAAAGGATAATCTTGTGACTGCTAAACCATCAAAGCTTTGCTTGGATCTTTACAAAACTTTTCATTGGTGCTTGGATCTCTACTAAGGCTTTTACTCAACATCGAAACCAAAACGATTCTCTTATATACAAAGCACATCCATTGGATTAGGCGAATTTTTAGGATCTGGAGAACATCAAGGAGAAAGGGGTGGGTTAAATAAATTTTGAGCCTTATATCCATTGTTTCTTAAAACATGAACCAGGCCAAGTTACAGCATTCAAAAGTCCTAATTGAGGCAAGGTTAACTACGAAAGCATATTAAGCAGGATTCTGTTATACTGTCTCCTAAAGTTTAGTAAAACTACTTCTAATCACTACACTTCTTCAAGCATTCATTTCTAATCATCCAGTCCTAATTCATAACGGACTTCGATTTCAAAACATGCATACACATCGCATTGGAGTTACTTCTCAAAGGGTACAATGTCATCTACAAGTATACACTTAGCATCGAGGAGACCTCGAAATTGGTTTAATCAAAGGCGATCTTTCTAATAAAGACTCTGGAATGGGGGGAATCACATCTAGGGGGTTCCCCTTAACAGGGGCAAAAACTCGAGGATCGCAGGGGCATACGAGCAAAAATCCTATTAACTGGGGGGCATTCTTCCTAAGGTTCAATCTACCTGGGGCACATCTCAAAGCAATAACAAACAGGGGCATGTCAAACATGGGAAGAATTTAAATACAAAGGATAGAACACTATGGATAGTCCTCCATATCTTTGAGGTCAAGGGCACATCCTCTAATCTAAACGTCGAAGCATATGACAAGGTTATTTCTCGGGGCACTTCCTTCACGGCTTGGAAATCATAGGCACCTTTTTTTCCACTAAACATTGGGGCATTGGATATCAAATCCATAAGGTGTGGAGAAACTCCAAAGGTTAAAGGCGTGAAGTATTTCACAAAATCAAATTGGGGCAAGACACACAATAAAAGGAAAAGGCGTTCTCAAACTTTACTTTCTCCTAACTACGATCTTCAAATTCAAAAAAAACAGGTATTGGGAAGTCACGCTAGCATCCAACAACCATCCAACATCGGCGAGCTATATACGCTTGGTTATCAACAACCTATCATTGGGGCATCATGCAAATACATACAAATCATGCATTACATACATTGGTCGATACATTACACCACACTTTTTTTAGGTAGTCTTCTTCAAGACAAATCCTACGGTCCTTTCTAGGAACCTCTTCAGGTAGTCTTTTTAAGACAGTCCTTTTCTAAGAACTTTTCTAAGTAGTCTTCTCTAAGACAATCATCTTTATTTCCAAGAACCTTTTTAGGTAGTCTTCTTCAGGACATTCTTTTTCTAAGTACCTTTTTAGGTAACCTTCTTTAAGACAAGTTGTCATCCTTTTCAGGAACCTCTTCAGGTGGTCTTCTTTAAGACATTTTACGGACCTTTTTAGGTAGTATTCTTCAAGACATTCCTTTTTAGGTAGTCCTTTTTAAGACATCTTTCAGCCTTTCCAGGTGGTCTTCTCCAAGACAAATTTCTATACTTTCTAAGAACCTTTTTTGGTAGTCTTTTAAGACATTGTTCAATCTTTCCAAATAGTCTTCTTTAAGACATTCCTCATCCTTGATAAAAGCCTTTACAGGTAGTCTTCTTCAAGACAAATTTTCATATCCATGCCAGAAACCTTTCCAGGTAGTCTTATAGAAGACAATGCTTTGTTTCACCCAACCAACATATGCATAAGCATTATCCACATACATAAACATTACCAAGCCGGCATAAGCATAGTCGTGGTGTAGGTGCAAATATGGTTTAAACAAGTTCAATAAGGAGATAAAATCTTGGGGTTAACATCAGCATCAGCATCAACATACATACATACGCATTAGCATATGCATGTCATCTGGGGCATTCACATACTACATATCATAGAGGTCCAATTTTCATTAGCAATCCAAATCATTTCAAAGTCCAGTTCTCATCCTGGAAAATCACATCAAAATCCAATTCTCGTTTGGTAGTCAGTTCCCGTCTGACTGATACATAAAATCCAATTCTCGTTTGGTAGTCAGTTTCTGTCTGACTGTTACAGCAAAACCCAATAATCCTATTGGTGCAGGTGAGTTTGCGATAACCCTCGCAAATGATCCTAATGGTGCAGGTGAGTTTGCTATAAGCATAGCAAATTATCCTAAATGGTGCAGGTGAGTTTGCTATGAGCATAGCAAATTATCCTAAATGGTGCAGGTGAGTTTGCTATAAGCATAGCAAATTATCCTAAATGGTGCAGGTGAGTTTGCTATAAGCATAGCAAATTATCCTAAATGGTGCAGGTGAAGTTGCTATAAGCATAGCAAATTATCCTAAATGGTGCAGGTGAAGTTGCTATAAGCATAGCAAATTATCCTAAATGGTGCAGGTGAGTTTGCTATAAGCATAGCAAATTATCCTAAATGGTGCAGGTGAGTTTGCTATAAGCATAGCAAATTATCCTAAATGGTGCAGGTGAAGTTGCTATAAGCATAGCAAATTATCCTAAATGGTGCAGGTGAAGTTTGCGATAACCCTCGCAAATGACCCTATTGGTGTAGGAGCCTTTCTAGGCAGTCTTCTTTAAGACGTATTCCATCCTTTCTAGGAGCTTTTCCAGGCAAACAGGGTTTTACAAAGGATTTTACAACGAGGATCTACAAAAGGGTTTCTCAATCGGGTTTCTTATCACGTTAGTCCCTCGGCAGTGATATCTTTCAAAACATCATCAATAACGCGCAAAGGTTCTATCTTTCTTTTCAGAATCACTAACATACTTCAACTAACATAATTAATAGTCATGCATCATTCAAATAACATACCTCATTCATACATAGTGCATATACATACATGGCTCTCATTTATTTTGAGAAGCTCACTGCATCATACACGACATGCATCATCACATTGCATAAAATCAAAATTGCCTTTTCAGGCCACGCTACAATCAAAGCAAGTGGTTCCTTTCGAAATCATCTGCTTCACATTCTTCAAAAGAGAGGGGTATTTATCTTGGGTGGCATCTTTAAGCCCATCTCCCACGGAATTTTTTCCAACAAACGCAAATTTCAGGGCATTTCAGTGTCCAATCATCTTCTACCTTTAGATCACGATAGGCAGACGTGCCTATTTGATTCTTCAAGTTTAAGAAGATTGAACAGGGGCAGCTGTCATACCCCGAAATTTGCCCATCTCATTTCATCTGAAGGGTACAAGAGATTATAGGCCCTCCAAAAGTCAACGAAAAACACCTTTTGGGTCAAAGCTCATAACTTGAGCACGGAAGCTTCAATCGAGATGAAACCAAAAAGTTCATTTAGAGGACTCTTTAAGCTTTCCAAAAAGTCCAAGAATACCTCCACATGTTAAAAAATTGAGCAAGACACAAGTTGCGCAAGTTGGACGATTTTGAAAAAAAAAAGCACTTAAAG
This sequence comes from Vicia villosa, assembly GCF_029867415.1. Lineage (NCBI taxonomy): Eukaryota > Viridiplantae > Streptophyta > Magnoliopsida > Fabales > Fabaceae > Vicia > Vicia villosa. The sequence continues at coordinate 68,129,300 of NC_081183.1, read as the reverse complement.
CAAAATGGAGAAGTTTGATACTTTGAACCATTGGGCCTAAAATATGGATTCCAAACATGACCATGGGCCTTATAATTATCTTTTAATTAATTATTTTTATAATATTTGCTTTATTTATTTGAATTTTTAATTCATTTAAATATAAATAAATTATTATAAATATGAAAAATTAGTTTTAAATTAAAGATTTGATTTTGTAATCAATATCAATCATCCAAATAGCCCTTTTTGATTCAATTTTGCGTGTTAAAAGAGTTTGGGAAGAAAAGATTGAGTTTTGGACCAATTTGGAAAAAAGTGTAAATCAATTTTCAACCAAATTCTAATCTCACAATTTAAGGAATTGATTCAAATGGTTAACCTAGAAATCTTTCATGATATATATATTAGGAATCCTAATGAGGAGGGGGGATTTTTTTTGGACAGAACTCAGCCTCCAAGACCGATACAAAAACTTCAAAACCGCATGGCCAAACAAGGTAGGAGAATGAAACATTGATCGATTCAAGCCAAACAAACGGTCCCAATCGATTCACTGGAATTTTTTGAAGCTATTACCGCCACTGCCTCCAGTCAAAGTGCTCGGATTAGACTCCTTTAGATCACGTTTTTTTGCATTTTTTATTTCAATTTCGGTTTCGATAATTCACGATGCATAAAAGTATTTCGATTATATAATCTTGTTTGCCATGATGTGGTGAGTGATCGTTTAATTGAGTTTTGGCTGCAGGTTTAGCATTCCACCATTGCTAGGATTCGAGGATTCGTACATGGGGGTTTTGCGTGTGTCGCTACCGCGAAAATTAACAGAGTCGCCACTAACATATTTATCCTGAAAAGGAAGGGAATTCCAGCAAACCACAAAACAAAACAACGGTCTCACGACCAGAGAAAAAGGGTAAGGGAGTCGGTTACGCGAGGGGAATGTATTAGCACCCCTCGCGCCCATCGTACTCGATGGTATCCACGCTAGTGTCTAAATCTATGGGTGTGTAACAAATCTGCGCTAATCTGGACTAAACTGAATGCAGAATGTAGGGAAAAGAAAAGATTGTGCTCGCACGGGCCCTACCACGCTGCCTACGTATCTGTTTTGCAGAATCAGAGCTACCGTAGCTCGGCTACCTAATTTCTGTTTGTTTTTGTGTTTTTTAGGTGAACGAGTTACATTCACACTCCGCTGCTCGACCTTTGGAGACTTATGCTGGGAATGGAGCGGAAATAACAAGCTCTTAAGAAAAGAAAATCAAAGAGTATGGTTTGTGTTTTAAAGAATGCATGAGGAAGACCTAAACTAAGGGGGAAAGCTTGCTACCTAATGTTATCATACAAAGGGTACAAGTCTAAACTAAACTATCAACCTACGGGGGAAAAAGGAAGCACACAAGAATATCACACAAACGAGCATCTGCTCGTAAAGCAAACAAAACCAACGGCACTGGCCGAGTGGTAGAAAAGCGGTCCCGCCATAGCCAAGGGGAGCAACTCAACCCAAGTCAACCAAGCATTAGACCTCGCGAAAATGATCGGGCCATAGACAAGAGGAACGGATCCCTCTCAGCAACCAAGCCGTCACGGATCGTAAAGGAAAACGGTGCATGCGTACACCGAGCATCAACGTCGAGTGACGCGAGCTATAGGAAAGGCGGGGGTCCGGCTACATGAACCCTTTTCCTGACATACTCGATAACAAGATCTTGTGCAGGTTCAGAAGCGAGCAACGCGTAGCGTGCGCATATTGAACAGACTCGATGAGACTAGGCGGGGGTTGATTGCTAACCCTTTCCGCGTGCCTTCCATGAGGACTTAACGGAGTGCCATATAGGACTTATTACACCGTGACTCCCTGCCGCAAAGCACAAATGTAAACACACCAACAAAAACAGAGCCTCTTTCGAGGGCTTGGCCAGATGCATGTCTATGTCCTACTTCTCATGTTATAGGATGATGCGAGAAAGCGATAAAGTACAGAAAGAAGTAAAAGGGAATAGGGAACGATACCAAACGGATAGCAAATCCTCAATGGGCTAGCACGCGTAAGTAGAGAAGTCCGAAGTACTTCGCGTAAGCCATCATCAAGCAAAGTGAGTCAGAAAGCGTCGTCGTGAAAATAAATCACAAGCGACATGTGGTACACGTCGAGCATAACCACATAAGCTACCTGCAAGAGAACACAAGCCAGACAATACAGGAATATACATCTCAATGAATGAGAGATCAGATGAATCGCATCGGGCATAAGTTCGTGTCCCACAAATAAAGTGGAACACGACGCAAATCAATCGCACCGGAAGCGAATTCGTGTCCCACAAATAAAGTGGAACACGAAGCAAGTCGAATCGCAATCGAAGGCTCTCGAAGTACCTCGCACATCTTATCAACCAAATCAATAATAACAAGGAGGCACGCACCCGCCATAGAAAATAATAGAAATTAAATTCTAAGTAAATTCTAAAACAAAATCTAACAAGAGCAAATTGTTTTTTATGACATTTTCATCTAAAAATAATAGAACAAAACTATGCAACAAAAGCATTTAAAATCTAACAAAGAAATATTACGTGTTTTTATTATCTTTTTATCATGTTAAGAAGCTAACAAAAATGAAACAAAAGCAACGATTTTATTATGGCATTTTATATCATGGAAATTCTAACAACAATTATTGTTTTCATGGCATTTTTATTAACAAAAAGAAATAAGAAACAAAACTAGTTCTAAACAATTAAATCTAATGTGAAAATATGTACACAAGGGGTTTATTGCTGAAAAAAGTGGTGCAGACATCAATGAGGGCGCAGGCCCACTGAGCTTAGTCCAAAGAGCACTGTTTTTGTATTGATTTCAGCATGACCAAAAAAACAGAGATGGTGCGTGGGCTATAGGGAGGTATACAAGTTCATGAAAGGAGGCCCAATGAGTTCTCAATCCAAATCAGATTTATTCAGATTTATTCAGGTTCTATCACTTGATTAATCCACTAAACAAAATTAATACTCACTCAATTCATACTAAACCCAATTAACATCACCTAATGCTTAAATCCAAACATAATCAACAGTAAAATATCAAAGAAGGAGTTTAGGGTTACGATGTGTCTGTTGACGTTCTCTTTTCTTTTTCACGTGCGAGACCAAACGGCGGCCGGACCTCTCTCTCTGATGCTCTCTCGATCTCTCTTCCTCATGTAAACGGCGCGGTGGTAATGGCCTCAGCCTTCTCCGATGAGCTTTCAGAGCATCGCCATGACCAAAAACGAAACGGCGTGGCTCCATCTCTTCGGTCAATCTTTCTCGAGTTATTCGATCTCGCTTCCTCGATCATTCAGCTTCTCCGGTGGAGCTCTCGTTTCAAGTTCTCACTCCCTCCGTTCTCGATTTCTCCGATGTGCTACTCCGATGATGCTCGGAACATGTTAAGAGTGACAGGAAGTTCAGAGAAATATTAGGTACGCGCTGAATCTTCTTCTCACCTCTCCGTCCCTTTCATGAGCCTCTGATACGTGAACGTAACGCAGTTTGTTATCGTCGTGCGGTGCGAGGTCGTTGATTTGTTGATGCCGAAGGTGTATTGCGAGAGGCGAAGTTCAGGTTGGTGATCGGTGATGATTGGAATTGATGAAGATTGAAGATGAATGATGATTGTATGATTATGAAGATTGAAGGATGAAGGAGCGTGTGGAGGATTTCAGAAGTGAAGATAATGAACGGATTCGATGACTTCGTTCATTCTTGCCAATTGTTTTCTGAAGCCCCTGTGAAGATGATGATTCAGAGTTTGTTATAGATGAAGAAGGTTGAGATCAATGGAGTGAGTTTCTGAATTCAGAAGAGAGATGAAGAGAGAGATTGAGTTTTCTGTTAGAAAGTTTGTTACGTTCTTGGTGAGTTCCTATTCTGTTACCTTTTTTCCTCAATTTTCTGTTATCTCCGTTTTTGTTATTCTATTACCGATCTTTTATCCCCTGCTGAGCTTGAGCTTTTGTGTTGTTTTCTGGAGAAATCGTGAAGATAATTGATGGTGAATCCAAAAGTTTGTTACGTGTTGAGATTGAAGTGAAGGAGGTCCAGAGCAAGAGAGATTGAAGTTTGTTACCATCTTTTCTTTTCTTCAGATTTTTTTTGCTGAACTTTTCTGTTATGAACCTCACCTTTAAAGCTAGTGTAATCGGTTTCCACGGTCTTTTGTGCAGGGCGGTTTAGACTTGAAGCCATTTGGCTTTTGGATATGTAGTTGGGAGTTATAGAAGCATGACCTCGGCTTAGAAAATTCAGAACAAGTTTATGGTTTCTTTTTTTTTTTGTTGTAATTTTGTAATGGGCTGGACTCTTGTGATGAATGGATTTTTGGACTTTGGAATGTATGAAATTTTTGTAATTTTTGTAATGGACATCAATTGGACAATTTTGTATGATTGTAATGAACATTTGATTTGATAAATGGATGATGGATATTTGATTATCTTTGTATGTATTTTTGTAATGAATTTTAATGGGCTTTTTGTAATGAATATGAATATTGTTGGATGATCTTATCTTGAAACTCGTATGTAATCCATATGAGTGAATCTTTCAACTTGAATCAAACTTTAAATTCCGATCATCTTATTCTTCGAACACAACCTTATCTTCAATCGCTAAGCTAAGTCATTCATATTGCAAGCTAAAGGTAAAAATGCAAGAATAAGTACGCCTTGAACAAAATGAACCCACAAGTCTAACTCTCACACCATGACATGCACTGTACTTCAATCCGACATAACAATAATGCTTTGAGGAATTCTTGAGGAAGAAAAACAATGAAGCACATAAGAACACCTCAACATGAAATCCAATGAAGCTCAATTGAATTAACGATTGTAGACACCGTGTATAAGAAACTCTTTATTATTTTTCCTTGATTTTTGAAAGAAGAAATAAACGTCGTTGATAACTTATAGCACGGATAAAGAGGGCAAATTTTGGGGTGCAACAGCTGCCCCTATTCCATCTTCTTAAACCTGACTAGTGAGAAACGAAGGTTTTGAACCGTTGAGGTGGAAGAAGATTGAATACCAGAATGAACTCGAAAATTTGCGCTCTTAATCAATAGAAGATTCCATCTTGCAATAAGAAGGAATATATCACCCCGCAAGCAGGGAGAAAAAACTTCAATTGATCTGGATAATTAAATAAGCTCCAACTTGCTATAAGAAGGAACAGGCAACCCCACATGCAGGGGAAAAGACTTCAATTGATCTGGGCATCAAGAGAAGCAACATCTCGACTGATCTGGGCATCAGGCGTAGCAGATGTCTTCCGAACAGGAATCGGGGATAGATGTCTAATCGATCTGGGAATCGAAAGGAGATATTCCGGTTGATCTGGGCATCAACGGGTAGTAAGTATCTCTGGTCTGGGTACCATGGCGACATCTCCATCTGATGCAATTAAATCATCAGGCAGATATTCCAACTGATCTGGGTATCAGCTGCTTGCTCCTTCGTAAGATCGACGAGATCTGGAGGCGGTTCCCTCAACTGAAAGTCTGGTTTATCAGGAATAGGAACAATATCTCTTCCGAACTGTGTACGCCGGGAAAGGAAGTCTTTAACTAATCTAGGCTCGATGCTAGAAAATAAGTAGAACAATCCTCTTCTGAATGACAAAGTCAATCAGGTAGATATCTCCATCTGATTTGGGCATCAGTGGCTTGCTCCTTCGTAAGATCGACGAGATCCGGAGGCGGTTCCCTCAACTGAAAGTCTGATTTATCAGGAATAGGAACGGATATCTCTTCTGAACTGTGTGCGCCGGGAAAGGAAGTCTTTAAACTGATCTGGACATGATGCCAGAAAATAAGTAGAACAATCCTTTTCTGAATGAAAAAGTCAATCAGGCAGATATCTCCATCTGATCTGGGCATCAATGGCTTGCTCCATCGTAAGATCGACGAGATCCGGAGGCAGTTCCCTCAACTGAAAGTCTGGTTTATCAGGAATAGGAACGGATATCTCTTCCGAACTGTGTGCGCCGGGAAAAGAAAACATCTTCTACTGATAGTAAGCATCAGGACTGGGCAGATGAGTTCTTCTTCTGAACGAAAATAAATCGTCAGGACGTAGATATTTCCAACTGATCTAAAGCATCAGCAGGCTTGCTCCTTAGGAAGATCTTGGGAGATTCGGAGGCGGTTCCTTCAACTAAAATGGAATCAGGATAGGAACAAATATCTTCAACCGATCTGAGGGCATCGAGAATAAGTAAGCCTTCAACTAATCTGACGGTGTCAAGATAGGAAGACAAACTTCTTCTGATTTGAACATCAGGATAAGCGCCTGTAATGATTAGGCGAGTTGCTCTCTAGGCGGCATTTTGAAACTTGATAACTTTCCTGTAGAAAGAAACAAATATGATATGATTTATGCATGATGCATGTATGAATGTTTATGGAATAACGTTCCGGAGAAGGAAGACGCTACACGCTTTTGAGAATGCTATGCAAATGATGCATGATTCAGACGCTGCTTAGGGAAACAGCGGAAGAGCACTGAATTGCTGAAGTAATCCTGAAGAGAGTATGGAACTCTGCGTGGAGGACAAGATGAGTGACAAAGGGTCACCATTACGAGCTGACAAAGATGGATCGGAAATCTGCTGGAGATGATCAAATCTAGACGCGAGCTCTGGTTGGGAAATAAATCCTGCTTGGGGATATGGACATCCCAATTATCTGCTTAGGGAATACCCTGGCAACTTCACTGGAGAAGCAAATTCTCGACATTCTGGGGATGTGGAGATAAGAGCAAGTCATGGAGATAACTCTGATGGGGAGTAACCGACTCGCTTGTGTAGAACGCATTTCGCTGGGGAAATCCTTGAAGGACACAGATTCTGCTGAGGATGCATGTGAAACTCTGCTGAGAGACTCAGTGGAGAATATGAATACTTCTGCATAGTGATCCACTAAGAAGATAAGAAATCCGCTGGGGATAAGGAACTCGGCATAAGAACCTCTTGTTAAGACCACTCCACTGGGGAATAAGATGACTCTCTTGGGGACAACAGGTCAATCTGTTGGGGAGAGAAAAGCTTTACTGGGGAAAATGAGGAACTCGGGCATGGAACCTCATTTAGAGCTTGTTGGGGAATCAGATACCATTCAATCATGATTCAACTGGGGAGAAGATATTCCACTGAGGAATAAGGCTTCTGAAGCACGGAGATTGCATTGAGATGTGCTTTGCTGAGGAGATGAGAATCTTGGAACAAAGAAAACCTCATCTAGATGCACTCAGCTGGGGAATGGGGATCTCTCGCTTGGCTAGATCCGCCACTACGCTGACATGGTGTACTCGAAAGGATGCACCTGTGAGATAAACAAATGAAAATGCCCCAGGATATAGCATGACGTCTGCGGGGTTTCCTCACATGGCATAGGATAGTGATGCTCGCCCACAATGGGCAAATGCAAAAGCAAACAAATTGTCAGACATCTGAGCTTGAAACTTTCCAAACAAGCAATGGATTCAATGAGCTGATAGGCAAGCAATGATTAGAACACCAAACATGCATAGGCCGGAGTATCAAACATGCATTGGTTCTTCGAGAAGATGCCACCAGGAAGTGGGCTTAAGGGGCCAAGCAAGTGTTGACTCCAAAGGGACCAAACAGGGATTGGCTTTCATAGTGTTCTGCATATTCGTATTGATTGTAAGGATGCCAACAAGTATTGGACTTTCAGCTTCTGACTGCTGAGGATGACAACCCTGACAGTTCTTAAGTTCATAAGCTGCTTAGCTCACATCTAAACTTTAATCTGAACACCTCATGATGAGGAAAGAATGCCACTGCATAGTGTTTTGCCCCAGCCTTAAGGACTTTGAAGAAATTTGTCTCGTAAAGATTTCTTGAGATTCATGCTATCATAGCCAACTTGCCCCAGTATCATGAACTTTGGAACCATGCCCCTGATTGCTTAGCATTTTGAGAGATTCTTTGAATCTTGACCCGATTACCTCAGATTGATTGAAAACTTACTCGATAGAGTAATCAAACGCTTCTGTGCCCCTGAGGGTGATCAGACTTTGAGATATTATTGCTTCAACTCAACGGAGTTCTGAAGACAACTTGTCCTTTAGGAGGATAAAACTTTTTATCTGAAGTTCATTGTGGAAACTTTCCTGATGTTAAGCACTTGTTCATATGCAAAGAATGTTTATTATGAGAAATATAATTCTAATGCAAAAAGTATGTTTATCTTGAAGTTTAAAGAAACTTTTTGAAAGGATGTCGTGACATCGAGTTTTTTGTTAAAGAAAGATGGTGTGATACCAACTCAAGCGTTTAGCGGATCTCCTATGAGTCAGCTTACCGTGTTCTCATGTATAGTCTGCTTTCGAATTAACCCTGCTTCAATTAGGACTTTTCAGGGTTGTAACGTGGTCAGGTTCACAGTTTAAGAAAAAGGATTTTTAGGCTCAAAATTATTTGGTGCCCACCCCCTTCATGATGTTCTCCAGTCCTAAGTTCAGCTAACTTGAAACGAGCATTCATCCTTCAAGAGGAGTTTGGAAATGATTGAGGAGTCAATGAGGTCTTCTGGACACGACAGTCACTTTACCTTTCATTTTTGGTGTCTGATCACACGACTTCGTTCTTTTGATGAGGATCTTTTTTTTTGTAATCCTTGTTTTGCTTTCACTTTTTTTTTGTTTTGTTTCCCTAACTTTTGCCTGGACAAATTCTTTTGAATTTTGATTTGGATGTCCAGCGGGATGCCCTAATTTTTGCCTAAGTCACATGTTTTCAACTAGTTGACTTAGCGGGCTTTTCTTCTCTTTTTTTTTTCATTCTTCTTTTTTTTTTTAACAAGTCGTGTGATCCGGAATCTCTGATTTGTTAGAAGTGATTGTGACTACCTGAGTCTTTGATTGATGAAGAATTCCCATTGTGGTATCATCATATTTTGACCTCTTGATGTGAGGGATAAACCACAACGGCTTTGATGTTGGTCTCGACCTCCTGATGTGAGGGATAAACCACAACGGCTTTGATGTTGGTCTCGACCTCCTGATGTGAGGGATAAATTTGATGTCTCGACCTCCTGAGGTGAGGGATAATCGTTGTGGATCTGACTATCCTCAACCTTCTGAAAGATAACCATTATTGTATCTTTGTATGTGTGCTCCTGATGAATTTTGAATGCTCGATCAGGTTAACTGAACACTACCCGCCCCTGGGTTAAATGTGAGGGTTTTTTTTATAGAAAAGAAACTCCTACTTCGAAGGCTCAGAGGGGTTAACGAGGGTTTCACTCCCTTATATCTCCAATGTTTGGGGATTTGAAACAATGCCTGTACATCATCAACAGGGTTCTACTCAAAAGCATACCATTTGAGGTTCTTGGTATTATGTTCATCATCCTCCCTTCGGAGTTATCATGCTTTATTAACAAGAGTTGAGTACCACAAAAAGCGTAGAAAACATATAAGAGCAAAAGTGAATGAATTTTTTTCAAGACAAACATGTTCAATGCATTATGATTATAGTTCAAAAACAAACAAGTTTTGCATGCAAACAGAATTGACAAAACAAGAAAGCTTAAACATGAACATGCATGATGAATTAAGAATTGCCAATGTTGAGGAGATCTTCTCCGTATGGACTTATTGCTTCAAAAGATCCGCTAAGTCAAAGGAAAACTTCAATTCTGGCCTTCAAGTGCGAATATGATAGCCTTTGAATCAATCAGGTCTTGTACCTTCTCTCTGAATGACTGACAACCTTCAATAAGATAACCAAGTGCCCCCAGAGTGGGAAGCACACCAAGCAATAGCATATGTTCCTGCAGAACACTTTAGATTACTTCCTGGAAGAAGATTTTGACAAAGCCATACAGAAATTGTAAGTGCTCAGCTTTAGGGATTTGAGTTGTGCCAGTGGTGCACAAACTCAAGATACAAGGCGTCTTGCTTATCCCTCGGTCGGGAGCCCCAAACAACAGCCACTAGAGTTTATGAATGCTTTAGGGATTTGAGCCGCCAATGATGCAAACTCAAGAACACAGAGTCTTGCTTATCCCTCGGTCGGGAGCCTTAAATATAGCTGCTGAAACAGAAAACACCATCATGAATGGAGGAGACTTGTATTACTATCAGCGATCAACAATAACCTCTGCCGCTTGGTCATCAAAGTCGTTACTTGGAACACACAACAGCTGCTGTGAAGGAAATCTCTGGCAGTACCAATTACAAGTGATTCTCATGAGTTACTTCCTCGAGGAGGATCAAACATTCTACTTGCAGCAGATGAAATGGGATTGACTGGTAGGAACCATTATGAATAAACTCAACCATCTCTGCATCGAGCAAGTTATGGACTATTGTACCTCAACACCCTGTAAGACTTGACATTATGATCAGGTGCCCCGAGAATGGAAAACACCGAGTATTGTCATTGAAATTAGGAGAACAATCCATCAAACAAAGCAACGAATCTTAACCGACTGAAATTACATCAAACAGGAAAGCAACTGAACACCAGGCATTGAGATGACATCAACTGGCTTCTTACATTCTTTTTGTCTCTGTTGACAAGCAAAGACTATTGACAAGGAAAACTCCAAGAGGAGGAGGTGACTCAGGATGTGAAGAAGAACCTTGAGAATGAGAGGTTTCTATGTAAACCACTTTTGATTACTTTCTGGCAGAAGATTCTGGTGAAGTCACACGGAATTTGTAAGTGCTTTAGGGATTCGAGCAATGCAAATGGTGCAATGCTCAAGATAGACAATGTCTTGCTTATCCCTCGTGCGGGAGCCTCAAGCAACTTCAAAGTCTTGCAGATCCTAACATCATAACCAGGTTCCCCATAATGGAACTCACACCTAGTGTCATCATCATCAAGTAAAGAATATGTAGACATCCACACAGTACGATGCTTAACCAGTTGCAAATACCTCAAGCATGGGAGAAAATGAGCATAAGACAAGTCTTCAAAAATAAACCCCAACTGAGCTTTCCTCTTGATCACCCCACAAGGTTGTTTCATGACTGATCTTTGAGCACCCAATAATGGCAAGTCGAGTCTGTGAGTCTGAAGAGAGTACCAAGTCTGAATAAGAGATCATCGATCTTGAATACCTGTTATGCATGGAATGTATGAGATGCATGATATGAATGTGATGCCATGTTCATTCGATTTCCAAGGAATCCTCATGTTTTTGTTTTTTTTAGCACATAAGAGATGGAAAAGCTCGATACGAGGCTTAAAGATACGATTTCTTGGAAATGGCAGGAACATGTATGCTAGTTATTTTTTGTACATCATTTTTTGGAAAGTAAATATGCAATGATGCAAAGTGGTGGGACTTGTTGCCGCCCACCAGGCATTCTGGACTGCCGGTAACACACATAATACAAAGCCAAAGGTTCGGCCCCCAGATGGTATACTATATGGAACATAGAATGTCAATTCACGGAACCAAAGCCCATAGTCAATAACACACTGGGATAGAACACCAATCACCACTCGAACAAGAACCATAGTAACCCTCGAACAAGAACCAATAGTACACTCGAACGAGATCAACGGTAACCCACGAACAAGGACCATGGTAACAACCCTCGAACGAGAACAACGGTAACCCACGAACAAGGACCATGGTAACAACCCTCGAACGAGAACAACGGTCACCAACAATGTACCTGTTATATAATCATTGATTCCCGCCCCACTCACGGGTAAATCTAGGCCAGGGTAGGTCAAAAAGCCAACAGAGGATCGAATGTAGGCGTTATCATACGATATTGCCTCATCCCACCAAGCTCTGCCCGTGGATACGTGATCAGATCAATCAGGCATACGCCTTCTGTCCGTCACGGCCACTCTAGTCCTAGTTCCTATGGTATCACTCATAGCCTGGGTATTGGGCCTTTTACCTCTTGAAACACCCACCCACAGACAGAAATCCAGACAGTCCAGAATATGATGCAGAAAAGTAAAAGCGCACATAGAATGCAATGCAAACAGGTAAATATGCAAAGCAATAAAAACACCCAATGATAAAAACACAAGCGCTAGGATCGACTCGCCGAGTCCGGACCAGCAACAGGTCGAGACGTCCCCAGCAGAGTCGCCAGCTATCGCTACCGCGAAAATTAACAGAGTCGCCACTAACATATTTATCCTGAAAAGGAAGGGAATGCCAGCAAACCACAAAACAAAACAACGGTCTCACGACCAGAGAAAAAGGGTAAGGGAGTCGGTTACGCGAGGGGAAGGTATTAGCACCCCTCGCGCCCATCGTACTCGATGGTATCCACGCTAGTGTCTAAATCTATGGGTGTGTAACAAATCTGCGCTAATCTGGACTAAAATGAATGCAGAATGTAGGGAAAAGAAAAGATTGTGCTCGCACGGGCCCTACCCCGCTGCCTACGTATCTGTTTTGCAGAATCAGAGCTACCGTAGCTCGGCTACCTAATTTCTGTTTGTTTTTTGTGTTTTTTAGGTGAACGAGTTACATTCACACTCCGCTGCTCGACCTTTGGAGACTTATGTTGGGAATGGAGCGGAAATAACAAGCTCTTAAGAAAAGAAAATCAAAGAGTGTGGTTTGTGTTTTAAAGAATGCATGAGGAAGACCTAAACTAAGGGGGAAAGCTTGCTACCTAATGTTATCATACAAAGGGTACAAGTCTAAACTAAACTATCAACCTACGGGGGAAAAAGGAAGCACACAAGAATATCACACAAACGAGCATCCGCTCGTAAAGCAAACAAAACCAACGGCACTGGCCGAGTGGTAGAAAAGCGGTCCCGCCATAGCCAAGGGGAGCAACTCAATCTAAGTCAACCAAGCATTAGACCTCGCGAAAATGACCGGGCCATAGACAAGAGGAGCGGATCCCTCTCAGCAACCAAGCCGTTACGGATCGTAAAGGAAAACGGTGCATGCGTACACCGAGCATCAACGTCGAGCGACGCGAGCTATAGGAAAGGCGGGGGTGCGGATACATGAACCATTTTCCTGACATACTCGATAACAAGATCTTGTGCAGGTACAGAAGCGAGCAACGCGTAGCGTGCGCATATTGAACAGACTCGATGAGACTAGGCGGGGGTTGATTGCTAACCCTTTCCGCGTGCCTTCCATGAGGACTTAACGGAGTGCCATATAGGACTTATTACACCGTGACTCCCTGCCGCAAAGCACAAATGTAAACACACCAACAAAAACAGAGCCTCTTTCGAGGGCTTGGCCAGATGCATGTCTATGTCCTACTTCTCATGTTATAGGATGACGCGAGAAAGCGATAAAGTACAGAAAGAAGTAAAAGGGAATAGGGAACGATACCAAACGGATAGCAAATCCGCAATGGGCTAGCACGCGTAAGTAGAGAAGTCCGAAGTACTTCGCGTAAGCCATCATCAAGCAAAGCGAGTCAGAAAGCGTCGTCGTGAAAATAAATCACAAGCGGCATGTGGTACACGTCGAGCATAACCACATAAGCTACCTGCAAGAGAACACAAGCCAGACAATACAGGAATATACATCTCAATGAATGAGAGATCAGATGAATCGCATCGGGCATAAGTTCGTGTCCCACAAATAAAGTGGAACACAACGCAAATCAATCGCACCGGAAGCGAATTCGTGTCCCACAAATAAAGTGGAACACGAAGCAAGTCGAATCGCAATCGAAGGCTCTCGAAGTACCTCGCACATCTTATCAACCAAATCAATAATAACAAGGAGGCACGCACCCGCCATAGAAAATAATAGAAATTAAATTCTAAGTAAATTCTAAAACAAAATCTAACAAGAGCAAATTGTTTTTTATGACATTTTCATCTAAAAATAATAGAACAAAACTATGCAACAAAAGCATTTAAAATCTAACAAAGAAATATTACGTGTTTTTATTATCTTTTTATCATGTTAAGAAGCTAACAAAAATGAAACAAAAGCAACGATTTTATTATGGCATTTTATATCATGGAAATTCTAACAACAATTATTGTTTTCATGGCATTTTTATTAACAAAAAGAAATAAGAAACAAAACTAGTTCTAAACAATTAAATCTAATGTGAAAATATGTACACAAGGGGTTTATTGCTGAAAAAAAGTGGTGCAGACATCAATGAGGGCGCAGGCCCACTGAGCTTAGTCCAAAGCGCACTGTTTTTGTATTGATTTCAGCATGACCAAAAAAACAGAGATGGTGCGTGGGCTATAGGGAGGTATACAAGTTCATGAAAGGAGGCCCAATGAGTTCTCAATCCAAATCAGATTTATTCAGATTTATTCAGGTTCTATCACTTGATTAATCCACTAAACAAAATTAATACTCACTCAATTCATACTAAACCCAATTAACATCACCTAATGCTTAAATCCAAACATAATCAACAGTAAAATATCAAAGAAGGAGTTTAGGGTTACGATGTGTCTGTTGACGTTCTCTTTTCTTTTTCACGTGCGAGACCAAACGGCGGCCGGACCTCTCTCTCTGATGCTCTCTCGATCTCTCTTCCTCATGTAAACGGCGCGGCAGTAATGGCCTCAGCCTTCTCCGATGAGCTTTCAGAGCATCGCCATGACCAAAAACGAAACGGCGTGGCTTCATCTCTTCGGTCAATCTTTCTCGAGTCATTCGATCTCGCTTCCTCGATCATTCAGCTTCTCCGGTGGAGCTCTCGTTTTAAGTTCTCACTCCCTCTGTTCTCGATTTCTCCGATGTGCTACTCCGATGATGCTCGGAACATGTTAAGAGTGACAGGAAGTTCAGAGAAATATTAGGTACACGCTGAATCTTCTTCTCACCTCTCCGTCCCTTTCATGAGCCTGTGATACGTGAACGTAACGCAGTTTGTTATCGTCGTGCGGTGCGAGGTCGTTGATTTGTTGATGCCGAAGGTGTATTGCGAGAGGCGAAGTTCAGGTTGGTGATCGATGATGATTGGAATTGATGAAGATTGAAGATGAATGATGATTGTATGATTATGAAGATTGAAGGATGAAGGAGCGTGTGGAGGATTTCAGAAGTGAAGATAATGAACGGATTCGATGACTTCGTTCATTCTTGCCAATTGTTTTCTGAAGCCCCTGTGAAGATGATGATTCAGAGTTTGTTATAGATGAAGAAGGTTGAGATCAATGGAGTGAGTTTCTGAATTCAGAAGAGAGATGAAGAGAGAGATTGAGTTTTCTGTTAGAAAGTTTGTTACGTTCTTGGTGAGTTCCTATTCTGTTACCTTTTTTCCTCAATTTTCTGTTATCTCCGTTTTTGTTATTCTGTTACCGATCTTTTATCCCCTGCTGAGCTTGAGCTTTTGTGTTGTTTTCTGGAGAAATCGTGAAGATAATTGATGGTGAATCCAAAAGTTTGTTACGTGTTGAGATTGAAGTGAAGGAGGTCCAGAGCAAGAGAGATTGAAGTTTGTTACCATCTTTTCTTTTCTTCAGATTTTTTTTGCTGAACTTTTCTGTTATGAACCTCACCTTTAAAGCTAGTGTAATCGGTTTCCACGGTCTTTTGTGCAGGGCGGTTTAGACTTGAAGCCATTTGGCTTTTGGATATGTAGTTGGGAGTTATAGAAGCATGACCTCGGCTTAGAAAATTCAGAACAAGTTTATGGTTTCTTTTTTTTTTGTTGTAATTTTGTAATGGGCTGGACTCTTGTGATGAATGGATTTTTGGACTTTGGAATGTATGAAATTTTTGTAATTTTTGTAATGGACATCAATTGGACAATTTTGTATGATTGTAATGAACATTTGATTTGATAAATGGATGATGGATATTTGATTATCTTTGTATGTATTTTTGTAATGAATTTTAATGGGCTTTTTGTAATGAATATGAATATTGTTGGATGATCTTATCTTGAAACTCGTATGTAATCCATATGAGTGAATCTTTCAACTTGAATCAAACTTTAAATTCCGATCATCTTATTCTTCGAACACAACCTTATCTTCAATCGCTAAGCTAAGTCATTCATATTGCAAGCTAAAGGTAAAAATGCAAGAATAAGTACGCCTTGAACAAAATGAACCCACAAGTCTAACTCTCACACCATGACATGCACTGTACTTCAATCCGACATAACAATAATGCTTTGAGGAATTCTTGAGGAAGAAAAACAATGAAGCACATAAGAACACCTCAACATGAAATCCAATGAAGCTCAATTGAATTAACGATTGTAGACACCGTGTATAAGAAACTCTTTATTATTTTTCCTTGATTTTTGAAAGACGAAATAAACGTCGTTGATAACTTATAGCACGGATAAAGAGGGCAAATTTTGGGGTGCAACAGCGTGGAAGGGCTTTCAAGACAAATAAAGGATCTCATTGAATTCGCATGATTATTTTATGTTGATCTGGGTTTTTATTCATGATTAATAGCGTTTGTTGCTTGGGTGTGAAATTCGTAGGGGTGGCCATGGGGTTGTTCGTGAACTGTTGAAACGAAGAAGAAGGACATGAGCAGTATTCGTGCTTATTTTATTTTATTTTTATTTTAAGTTTATTACTTATTTTTCTATATTAGTTTACGTGTTCGCCATGTTAACAATTGAAGCGTGCAGAGTAGCTGGTAGTACATAGAGGCTTGCAACCACAACCTCCTGGGTTCGAAACCTGTGGAGGACGTTTTGGTTCCCTTCTTTGTGAATTCATGTTATAGCTCACTTATAGTTCCGGTGTGCGTTACGTTGAGAGGCTCACCATACGCCCTCAACCAGCAGCCACAGGATCTTGCTGGCGATCAGATCCAATGCTTGTAAAGAAGAAGGTACACCATGGGTATTCAAAGGTTGATACACGGGATCCCAGCCAGGTTTTATCATTCTTTTATTTATTTATTTATTTTTCTTTTACATATGATTATATAATTGAATTCAATATTTTGTATATATAATTGAATTAAATTAACAATATATTTAAATTAGGATTAAGGTTATAATTAGGGGTTTAGAATTATTTATTCGATTATTTCGATTATTCGACTTAAATGATTTAATTAATTATAATTAATATTAAATCACAAAAACCCCATAAAGGTGTAAGTGTTAGGGTTTGTCTAATCCCATGGCCATTTGGCAAAACATTAATCTTAATATTAATTTTCTCCCCGAACCGACTATACCTATTAGTCGCAGTAGGCGAGAAATAATTTTGATTAATTTAATCTATTTGATTAATAATTTAATAAACCCTTTATTTAAATTCTCTCCTCGACCCGACTAAATCTATTAGTCGCACTAGACGAGAGATAAAAATATACATAAATTAAAATACATTCAATTTGCTGCCCGCGACGATCAATCTATCGATCCGAGTAACCAGCAATGCCCCGTAATCTGTTAGCTATAATGATCAAATCTATTGATCACCGCATCTAACAGTGACACATTCAAATCAGGGTTGTACGCCCAAAAATCCAAAATACACTAAACCACGATACTACGGATTTACATCCCTTCAAACACTGTGAAGTTCAAACTACGATAAGGTAACTCAAAATACCTTCGAACTTTCGCATTTCAAAACAACTTTAAAACACATCAAATTCAATTCAAAGGCGTACAACCCTGTGCCCGAACTACGTTGACTCTGATTCTCCATAAGGAGATACGTAGGCACTTGGTAACAAGGCGAGTCTCCCCCCCTAAAATCTCAATTCACTTTCAAATCTCAATTTTCACCCTATTCATTTTATTAGCTATTAACCTCTGTAATTTTGCCATAAATCTTTGCCTTAGATTCAAAGCCATAGGAAAGGGTTGAGGGTGCCTAACACCTTCCCTCGACCTGATTATAATAACTTACCCTGATCTCTAAACTGCGTAGGGTTTCCTATTCGCCCTTCAGAATAGGTGGCGACTCTAAATGTTCATTTTTAGGGCAGGTTGCTACAATATGCAAAGAGTTTTTTCAGCTTTTTGTATTTGATACTAAGTTTAGCCTTGATTTCCAGAATTTAGTTAAGCTGAAAACTAACTCATCTCTAGAAAGTTCAGAAAATACCTCTTCAGAATCTGAGTCTGATGTAGATTCTGATTCTTCATCAACAGTGGCCATCAGTGCTATGCTTGCCTGCTCATCTTCAGAGTCTGACTCTTGATCAGAAGAATCTGAGTCATCCCAAGTAGCCATTAAGCCTTTCTTATTTTCAAATATTTTCTTGGGCTTTTCCCTCTAAAGCTTTGGACATTCACTCTTGTAGTGTCCAGGTTCCTTGCATTCATAGCACGTCACCTTATTCTTGTCAGATCTTCTGTGTCCAGAAGATTCTCCTTTTTGAAGTTCTTGAACTTTCTTTGCTTTCTTTTCCAGAGTTGATTTACTCTTCTGGATATTAGAGACAGTTCATCTTCTTCTTCTTCTGATTCTGAATCTTCAGAATCTTCTTCTTCAGCCTGAAAAGCGTTAGTGCGTTTTTTACTATTAGATTTTAATGCAATGGACTTACCTTTCTTCTGAGGTTCATTTGCATCCAGCTCAATCTCATGAGTTGTTTCTCTGTTTGTTATCTTCTCATACTCAGCATGAGAGATAGCATTTAGCAATATGGTTCTAGACTTGTGATGATTCTTGAAGTCTTTCTTTTGAGCATCACTCATGGCTTGTCTAGAAATCTTGACACCTTGAGCATTCACAGGATGTGTGTAACCATCCAGCACTAGATCCCATAAGTCACCATCTTGACAAAGAAAGTAACTTTCGAGTCTATCTTTCCAATACTCAAAGTTTTCACCATCAAAGACTGGTGGTCTATTGTAGACATTGAAACTATTGCTTCCATTACCATTGTTGCTTTGTTCAGGAGTAGGAGTAGATGAAGTTGTTTCAACCATTTTGACTTTGTGTTTTTCTCCCTGAATCTTTTGTCTAACACGGTTAAGTGCTTGCACCTAGAACCGGTGCTCTGATGCCAATTGAAGGAGTGAAAAACACTTAGAAAGGGGGGATTGAATAAGTGTAACTTCAAAAACTTGGAAGATAAAAACAATGAACACAATTATTTTTATCCTGGTTCGTTGTTAACCAAACTACTCCAGTCCACCCCTGACAAGGTGATTTACCTCAACTGAGGATTTAATCCACTAATCCAACTGATTACAATGGTTTTCCACTTAGATACCCTCTAAGTCTTCTAGATTCTACAGATCACAACTTGATCACTCTAGGAATCCTTTTACAATCAATGTAAAAAAAAGTTTACAAGAGTTTGAATGCGTCTAATAAAGTTGTAATCACAACTGTGATATTTCTCTTAAGTTCTATTCTTAACACTCACTAAATATTACAAAGAGTTTGTGAGGTTGAAGATGAAGTTCTTTAGCTTTTGAATTTGACAGCATTTTTGTATGTTTTTGCGCAAGTGTTGTATTCAGCTTCTGGACAGAACTTCTATATATAGGCGCTTAAGAGGAAATGACCGTTGGGATGCATTTAATGCTTTGCGTGAACTACCTCGAGCCTTGCTTTTGCTGCTTTTACTGACTTTGCCTTTTGTAGCTTCTAACGTTCCTTTTGTCAGTCAGAGATTTGACGTTACAGCCTATCAGCTTGTACATTCTTCTAGACTCAGATTTGTAGATAACAACGTTTGAATATCAGAGCCATCAGCTTTGGTGCAGAGCATCTTCTGTCTTCTGACTTTGAAGAGCTTTGAGCGTGATACCATCAGAACTCCAGAGCTTGTTCTTCTGACTTCCATTCTTCTGATGCTTTCCAATTCATGTTCTGATTCTGCATTACCATCTTCTGATGTCCTGCCAGAGCATGTTCTGATGAAGCCATCCAGAACTTTCTGAGTCAGTGCTTCTGAACGCTGATTTGTGCATACTCTTTATATATTTCCTGAAATGGAAAATGTAAAGGATTAGAGTACCACATTGTCTTATACAAAATTCATACTTAATGTTATCATCAAAACTAAGAATATTGATCAGAACATTTCTTGTTCTAACAGGTATAGGTAGCACCAATCAATCCTTATAAGTCTTTCTTCAACCATGCAGTCTCTTCCTTGCACGGCTTCAAGGTCCCTCTCATTCCGATGTAGTGACCACCCTTTCCCCATTCAGCCTCAGGTGTTACATGCGGTGCAACCATCCTCGCCTTCTTCAGCCTCGGGTGTTACATGCCCACTAGCTTCTGCTTGGTTTGTTCTCGAACCACATCGTATTGGGAAAGGTCTAGCTCTGATAGCATTTGTGTAACACTCTTCTACCCAACATGCATATTAAAATATAATTAAAAACAAACATCATCTTCAAGGATGTCACACATATGTTTACCAGTGATTTCTGACAAACAACCGCTAGTCTTCCAAACAATATATCTTTGGTAACTCACATGATCGACTAGATTGATCCTAGGACATGTGTCTTGAATGCTAGATTTCTTATAATCTGACTCATTGCTTTGATCTTATATTTAAATGATTAAGTTTCTGTATGATGATGACTTTACAATGACTAGGATTTGACAATGAACCATAAAATAAAGAAGTATAAAGACTTTGACAAAATCTATAAATTTCCTATGAAAGTAAAGGATTTCGAAAGTAAAAATGACGAAGCGGAATGTAAATTTGACTGAAAACTAAATGACAATAAAATAATGTAAAGCAACTTGTGTTTATATAAAGACAATAAATTGACTTCGAATAAAATAAACAAGGTGTTCTTGCACATACATTTGTTCAGCAAAGACTCGTTTCTCTAACGCTGGTACTTTGAGTATTTTTAGTGAATTTTTGTATATCTGTTTGAACACACCAAATCTAAACATTTAGACTCCTATTTATACTAACTAGACCCTAACGGTTCCTACATAGATGACTGCCATGTTTGTAGCCTCAAACGTTTCCTCCTTGAGATGGTTCCACGCGTTTGCCTAATTACACATTCTCATTTAAATTTCGAATATTTCCCGCTCAATGCTCTGATTTTGGCGAACGCTATTGTCGAAAGTGTACTTGTAAATATTTCAAGGATTCTTCTAAGTTTATATTCCAACATAAGTATTATTCCTTTCGAAGACTATCTGCACAAAATAACCTCTTTCAAACCAATTTCCATAACATTTCGAATACACAAATTCAAATTATCCAGCTTCAGAATCGAAATCTCCAGCTAACAAATTACCCCCAATAAATTTTTGTTTCGAATCATCTATAGAAATGGACATTTCTTGTCTTATAGATTTCGATGATCTTGACTTATCAGTTTCCTCGAGACTTTGTAACTGACGCTATAGTCATCATGACTTCTTCAAACGACTTATCATTTTCCAAAATGTCTCTTCAGAACGTGCGTTCCCACGTTTCATCATTGCTCCTATTAAGTAGGAGTAATGCCTAGGCTGCATAACCGCCTCGTTTTCCAATTTCCGTAAAACACATGTCCCATTAATTCTCTCTCTCCAAATATTCATCAAATTTGAAAGGTTTTCCACTCACCTCTCTTATAAATAGAAGTGCCTCAATACTTCAAACTTTTTTCAAAACTTCAGCGCTAAACACCCTCTTCTATTCATCTTCTCCAAATCTCCTAACCAAATTTTCTGATTCTTCAACCAAACTTCATCCAACAATGGCTTCTCCCGATCAAATACTCAAACAAAAATAGATAATGGATGCCACGGAACCTATTCTGAAGATCAAGAAGCCAACGCAAACAGAGAATTGAGAGTATATACCAGAGCCACCATATCTTGAAGAAAAGCATAGAATATATGCTTCTCAGGTACTGATTCCTCTTGAAATTTATGGAAAAACGTATGCGTACATGGGTCCACTTCCTGGACCAAATGCTGACTTGAAATGTAGCTTCTTTCCCACTTATTATAAGTGTAGGCCTTTAGTTAGTAGAAATCAAGTAGATGAAAAGGGAAATCCCGTACTTGGTGGTAATAGGATAGATGACAAAGAGAATCCTAAGTTAACTGAAACAGAGGAAGTTCCTCTACCCCAAGCTACGTCTTCGATGGAAGCTTTAATAGCTCAAGAAAAAATCAAGTTGGATTACATGACTAACACTCTTAAATTGTTTAGAGCTATCCCTTTAGCGAAAGACCCATAACCTTACTTCGCTTGGCTAGAGAAGATAGAAAAGAAGAAATCCCAATTCTGGAAAGAATTAGGGATTTATGACTTAATCCAATTATCGAAAACTGGCCTCGAATATAATCAGGCTATGCTAGTAGCTTCGTTATATTTCTGGGACACAACTCACAATACTTTCCATTTACCCTGTGGAATGGTGACTCCCACACTCTTCGACGTGGCTGCCATCGCTGGACTTCACCCCCTCGGAGAGGACTTCGATCCTAGCTTCATGGACACTGATACTATCCAGTTTGGAGAAAGTAAAGCCACTTATATTGTCTATATTGTGAAGCATCACGTCACATGCAATAAAGAAGTTTCTGACGAAGAACACATTGCCTTCTTGGCACTCTGGTTGTCAAGATGTATTTTTTGTTCGAGATCATTGCAAGTGGCGAAAAGATATTTAACTATGGCGAATCAACCGAACTCTGGGAAGAAGTTGAATCTGGCCCAATTAATTCTCGTAGACCTCTATGAAGTCGTGGGCGAATCTGTAGAGTACTTAAGAGATCAACAGGCTGACAAATCAATTCTTTTCGCTGGTCCTTTTTTGCTGCTCCAACTATGGTTAAATGCCACCTTCGAGACCGTTTTGCCAAAGAAAGGAATTGTTGATGAAGAAGCACCTACCATTCAAGAAAGAATAGTCGAAGGGACTAGACTTGCTCAACTGACCCCTATGGAAGAATCTGGAGTATTGCCACAAACTTTTCGAGCTTTTATGATGATGTTCGCAAAACGCTATCAGTTTACCCCTTCGATGGCATCTTTCGTTGAAAGAAAAGTAGGTCCTGAATGGTTTACTCGAGAGTTCCCTGTTTCTTTATTAGAACATCAGGTTAAGTCTCAAGCTATCTGGGAAGCTTTCTTAACCCCCCAAATTATTAGTTCATAGGTTAAGGAACTCAAAGAACCACTATGGACTATTGGGTTATCAGCCCTGAAAATTCTAGTAACTCACGCTTGATGTCTTACTGGATGTTATGACATCCACAATTATACAGCACAAACGTTAAAACAGAAACACATAAAAACAATAAAGAACACACATAATTGTTTACCCAGTTCGGTTCAAACAACCTACTCTGGGGGCTACCAAGCCAGGGAGGGAATCCAATATAAGCAGAATTAATGCGGAGTTAAACTCCCCATTTACAACTCCTCACTTAAAACCTACCCAATGTAATTCCAATCTATTCCTAGACCTGAGTATCTCCACTCACTCCCCCTCAATCACAGCAGTGATTACAGATAAACATAAAACAAATAGAGAGAGAAGCCACACTTCAAAAACACACCTTGATCTGCTTAAAAGCTTCAATCAAGATACACACACTCGGGCTTAAAAGCTTAAAGTGACAAAATACATAAACAACCTATTCCAATACAATCATCAAAAGACAATTGCTTGGAGTACAAGAGACAGCTACAGAACTACGGTTCTTCAGAATTAACAATTCTCTCTCTGCGTTCCAAATTAGGATTGCAGTCTTCTTATATGCAGCTCTTGGGCCTTGGGCTTTTCAAGAATCAAATTAGGGTTAGCCAAGTTAACCTAATTTACACGCCATCTGGTTGTTACAGAATGTGCTGTCAGCGAAATCTTCTAGACGAAATATTCAGCACACAATAAAAGATTTCCTAAATTGTAGATTGAGAGAAATCAGGAAACACAATAATAAAATATAACAGCCCCTGCTGTCAGACAAGGATGTCCTGACATCGGTCATGACATTCACTAACAGAACCTGTATTATCTTAACACATATGCAACCTGCAAAACACAAAATACATCATGTCATGACATCAATCAAGACATTAAACACCCAGGTATGTTTTACCACAAATGCAGCCAACATGAAAAACATCTACAATCTCCCCCTTTGGCAAAAATTTGGCTAAAACAACCTGTCAGACCATATCAGAGAAACACTTGCAATAGAAACAAAACAAACAAACAAAATCAGAGCTAATACAGTACAAACAGCATACACCACAAGTATGCACACTTGCCCACATAGTTAAACCAACCACACCACAAGAGCAGCAGCACAAACAGATCAACACAAACTAAGCACATCTGAATTGTTGATCACACAAACACCACAACATACTTGTTGTTCTGGGGTGACATTGCTACTTCTCCCCCTGTTTGGCCATAAAAGTTTCCAAAGCAAACAAATGTCTTCTCCCCTAATAATTTTAATTTTTTGTTGTTGTTTTAATTATGGTTCCTCAACGATGCAGATTCCAAACTTGCTCCGCAAGTTTTCAAACTGTGTAGCATCAAGGGATTTTGTGAAAATGTCATTGATATTGTCAAGAACATTCTTGTCACTTGTAATACGGTGGGAGAACTGACTTTTTTGAAATGTTGCGGATAGCAAGAGTCGCCACCGACTTTTATTTTATCCAATATATAGAAAGGCTAAAAGAACAGGAAAAGACCTTTTAAAAAGATTTTGAGTTCGGGGGGTAGGTTATACAAAGGGAAGGTGTAAGCACCCTTTGTATCCATGGTTATCCATGGGCTCTTAATTGCTTAGCTCACTTGTTTGTTTGAATTGTTTGAAAAGTGTCGTGTGTGAATTGAAAAACTTTGTTAAGGACTTTAGCTTGTAAATAAGCGTAGCCTTGTTTTTGAAAGTATTTGAAAATGAGTAGGAAAAAGAGTTTTGAATTTGAAAAGAGTAAGCAATCAGGAGAACCTACCCTAAGTTAGAAAAATTGTTCTTTTAGCTTTTTGGTTTGAAAAGGCTATCCATACCATGAGAGGGTAGGAAGTCCTTTCATTGGATGTTAAGGTTTATCGAGAAATTATCGTTCACCATAAAATTGTCCCTACCATATAGAGGGTAGGTAGTCTCAGGGAAGGATATAATAGTCATTTAATCTTTAGGCAACCGGCGAGGATACCTTAGCAATTGAGACAATCATCATTACCGAGGCAACATCGAGGGGACTATGATCTTATGGTGATGAACTGAGAGTAACATTTGTTTTGCTTAGGTATCCTCGTATTTGAGGGACTTGACTATTTTAGAATCGTAATTAAAAGGCAACAGGCAGCATAAGAAGGGTTACCCTAAAGGTGTGTGTGGCACAATCATGTGATTAAATTCAGATATTTATCTTGTAGATAAGTGGGCTAATTCATTTTAACAAGGCTTTCACTCCCTAAGATTACTAACCACGCAATTAAAATAAAGGCATAATTAAAAGTTCCTACGCTATTACAATAAACACCTGTAGGACAGAAAAACAAAGGCAGGAAATAAAACCTACAGCTATTACAAGAAAACTTATTGCGACCTATACATATTTTCTAATATTTAAAAGATAGAAAATTAAATAATTGAAATAAAGGCAGATAACAAAATAAAAAGGCAGAAATAAAAGGCAAAATTAAAAAGAGAAAAATATTTAATAGAAGGCATTCGACAATCACAGCGTATGGGGTGAGGAAAGAATTCGCGCATAAAAAACCTCAACAATTATAAGGTAACAGATCAAAAATTAAAAGGTTTAGGGAAAATAGTGATTAATAGTCATGATGAAAAATAGTTAGCCAAAAAATAAAATCAGGGTTAGAAAAACTAAAAATAAATTAGCCTAAAAATCCTAATTTGATTAACCTAAGTCTAAAAATGTTATTGTTGAATTAACCTAAATTTAAAAAATTAATTATTTAAACATAAAAATAAATATTACTCTAAATTATTAATTTAAATTAAAAAACAAATTAATTTTATAAAAAAAGATTTTAGAGTGATTTATGAAAATAACATGAAATTTATGGGAAAATGTTAGAAGTGGGATTCGAGCCCGGGACCTCTCGCTCTTGTACCTTTTAACCTCAAATCCTTACCAATTTTGCTATGTCAATTATTCGAAATAAAATAACATTTGCAAATATATGAGGGAAAATTTTGGGATATGACATCACTATCTTTAGAATCATCTTCAGATTTTTTGGTTAGATTGTAACACCCCAATTCTACCTAGGCATATAGGTACAAATATCAGAGTATAAAAATTAAATTCATAAAAACAATTAGGGCGTTACACTTAAGTAACCACGTAACCAAACATAACATACTCGCAAAAGATGCGTAACACAATTAATCAAAGAGGAAAGATTCCCATAAACACCTGAATGTATTCACACTCATATAAATGCATCGGTAAACAAAATATCCACAACATTCTTCCAAAATACACCGTATGAGAAGGTATCCAAAATACATAATACGAATGCATCTAAAGGATCAAATATACATCAAAAGGATCCTATAAGCATTATCTACAAAATAAGTGTTCGATCCCCCCTAGGTGTTACGTATCACGAGCGGACGACACCAAAACGGACGACTACAAAGAGAGCACCTACACTTGCGGATCACCTGCACATTACCCACGAGTAGGTAACATTAAGGCAGAAGGGTGAGAATATAATTCATAATGAAAGCATGATCAATATAGTAATGCCCACAAATATCATTAAGAATCATATAACAAGATAATCAAATAATTCAACCACAGTCAATATATAAGTAATGCGGTACATGAATGATAACATAAATTATAAAGACTGACGATGATGAATGAGACTCGACTATGCGTATGCATGTGGTACCAAATCCGGAGTAAAACTCCTCCTTGTCATTATGACAAAAACACCTGCCAAGCATTATGCTGGGACTTTATTCCACTCAGGAAGCCTGCAGGCTGTCGTCATCGAGCACGCAGCTCCCACTGATGACCTCTTGCCACTCAGGCTAATATACCGTTACCGAGCATTAAGCTCCTACTGGTAACCAAGCCCGCAGGCCATCTGTTAACAGCATTCCGCCATTAACGTATTGAAATGTTATGCTGTGCATACAAACGACTCGATTACACAACAACAACAACAAAAATAATATAACTCGGTCACATATCCACATCACACCGGTTATATTAATCCACACGGATACATCATCAAAATTGCCACTCAGGCGTTCATATTCACACAGCACACATATATCGTCAAAACATACTTGATTAGCAAATATCATTTCACAAAATACATTTATGAAAAATCATTCAACCACCAACACACCCCTCTTTATCATAAAGCATACTCAAGGGTTCTCATAACACTTCAAACGGCGCGTAGAAACGACCTACGGTTCAAAAGATACAACAAAACGAAGTTTGGAAAACAAAATTTCACACAGTCCGCTTGAGCTCCGCTCAGCAGACCCAGACAGGAAATCATCAAACAAAAATACAGAACCTCCGCTCAGCGGACCTTCACAGAGATTTCTTTGCAAAAGGACCTCCGCTCAGCGGACCCCCTCCGCTCAGCGGACCTGCGTAAACCTAGAAAAATCAGTTCTACTACAGACCTGCAAAATCCCATCCAATCCTCTCAAAACCTCAAATAAGCTTCCCTACACATCCTACACAACCCATACATACCATATATTCACTCTATCAATCAATGATCCATGGCTCACTCACTAAATGTCAATAACCTAACAATTTCTTCATGAGCAAGAAAACATGGAGAAATGAAAAACAAACATGATCCATGGGAATATCTATCATCATAGTACACATACACACCACAAAATCAAGTTTATAACTTCAAAGCTCACAAAACACCCAATTTACCATTGCTGATCAAGTTTAGAAAAGAGCAAGAACAAGAACAAAACACACAAAACTATAAGAACCATACAATCAAGATAAACTAGATTCATCCCCCTTACCTTGGTTGGATTCTTGGCTCTAGCTTGGTTTGGATTCCTACACTTCTCTTCTTCTCTTTGTTTTTCTCTTCTTTCTCTTCTCTTCACAAGCTCTCTTTCTCTCTATCTCAAAATATCTCTTTTTCTCTCTATCTCAAAATATCTCTTTCTATATCTCTACTTATCATTTTCCCCCTCTTAACTCTCATTAATTCTAATTTTGGCCCAAATGTCACTAAACATTAATTCTAACCAATTAACACCCAAAACATAATAATTACACACATGGAAAGTAATAAGTAAAATATTAGCATAATTAATATTTACCGACTGACTCGACTCAAAAACGGTAAAATTTAGGAAAATGTAGCAAACATCACAATTAATTAGAAAAACACATTTATGGGCGTTACATAGATCCTCATATTTCAAAATATGCACCATTTTTAACTGTGCATCATTCAAGATCTTATTAGGACTAGTTACCTCTGTATGCATATTTAGACAAGACACTGCTTTGGACGAGAGGAACAGAGATTGTTGAGACATCTCAATGAAGTGAGTGAGTTTTAAACATGTATCTGTGGGAGAGGTGCACTTTGAGATCACACTAGAGTTGTTGTAGAGGGATGGCAGCTGAAAGATCTTTTTGTGAACCAGGAAGACCTTCACATCCAGTTTATTAACAACATCTAGATCAGTGGTTGACCTTTTTATAGAAATTTGTTTGTCCTTCACATAGTTTTTGATGTAGCAGAGCATAGTTATGACATTCCTCTTGACAATCTGAGTAGATATACTTTGGTGTATCCAACTTGATTTAGGCCAGTCCAAAAGGTTTGTAGGAATCATACCTATCATCAGATTCACATCTCCAGTTGTGATAAGAAGGATCATGCTCTCCTTGCTTTCTTGAGATCTCAGGTTGAATTGTTAGTCCTTTGCTCTTTCCATCCAGATTCTTGAAGCTTGGTCTATTTCTAGTGACTCCTCTTTTAGATGAAATTGACTGTCAATGGATAGCTTCCTTGGGACCAAGTTCAATTGACTCCTCTTTCTAGTAATCTCCCTATGGAGAACATTATGGATATTTACTGCTGAGCATTCATCAATTCCAGAGGCTTTGTTTGTCCTAATGTGCACAATTGAGTTCTCAGCATATTTTGATGTTAAGACATTGATTTTGACATTTTCATATTCTACTGAGGTAGCAGTCTCACCTTCTTCTACAGCATCCCACATTATTATCATGTTCTTGCTTGTAGCATGAATGCACTTGTCCTTTTTGTGACTCTCATCTTGTCTAGGTTTCCTTCTTCCAGAGCTTCCTGTTTCCTTTGTAGCCTCCTCCTCATTTTTGTCACAGCTTGAGTGTTTAGCATCCACACATGACTTCCGCTGAGGTGGCTTTATCTTGGCCAGATTTTCCTGTTGAGAGATCTTTCTTTTCGTAGGTTTATGAGTTTCAGGACATGAGAACCTCAAGTGACCTATCTTACCACATTGATAGGATCTCTTGGCTGAGACAGATGTGTGTTTTCCCGGATGTTGAGGCTCTTGATTGAACTTCTTTCTCTTCTTTGTGTCTAGCAGTTTTCTCTCCAGATCAACAATATTTAACAGGAGACTCACTCTTTCTTCTTGTAACAGGGCATAAGCATTTTTATACACTGCCAGTCTTTTGCTCAGTTCTCCATATAGTAGACACACCTCAGAATATCCAGCAGCAAGTTCATCGCTTATGAGTTCTTCAATACAAGACTCATCATCAGACTCATCCACTTCTTCTATCTGGTTCTTTGTTATGGGAACAGGAACCTCTAACTTGATAGTTCTTTCTTGATGTTTACCCTCAATTTTTTCTTTGGCCATGGGACAAGTAAAAGGAAACTTGGAGTTTTTAGGCTCCCATAGGTAACAATTATTCTCATATTTGACTCCCTTCATAATTTCTTCATTTTCTTTATTAATGACAATACAATTATCTTTAGCGAACCTGACATAGAATCCTTCATCACATAGTTGGCTGATGCTTATAAGATTTGCAGTTAGTCCTTGTACAAGTAAGACATTATTTAGATTAGGAACACCCTGACCTTCAGCCTTGCCAACACCTTTGACTTCTCTTATTTCTCCATCACTAAGAGTAACATAGCTGGTTCCCTCAAGTTTGATGTCTACTAGTGAGTTCTTTCTCCCAGTCATATGATTTGAGCAACCACTGTCAAGGTACCAATCTTCTTCTTTGGCAGGCATTCTTAGAGAAGTGTGTGCTACTAGAGCAACATTCTTAGCCACCCATCGTTGCTTTCTGTTACCAGTATCATATTCAGGTTTGGCTTGATGAGTTTGATTTGGATATCCAACTAGTCTGAAACAGAATGGCTTTATGTGACCAAATCTTCCACAATGATGACACCTCCATCTTTGGAATTTCTTCTTTGAATGGCTCCTTCTTCTATTTCCTTGATGTTGTGACATTGGTGCTGACATCTGGTTAGTTACACAAGTTTCAGGTTTTGATCTCCTGAACCCAGAGGTGAATCCCTCTTTAGCCACAAATCCTACCCTAGACACATCTCCTGTTCTTTGTCCAGACTCCGGAATTTCCTCTAGAGTATCAGTTCCGTTATTCAGCATTTTGAAGGATTTGGTCATTTGATCAAGCTTGTAGTTCAACATGCTTACTTCACTACTGAGAGAGTCTATGGTTGCAAGATGTCTATTCTTCTCATTTTCTAGCTCTCTTATGATTATCTCTTGCTTCTCCACTTGTTTGCAGACTTCAGCATTCTTGATACACAACTTCTTGTATGAGGCAGCAAGTTCATCAAAGGTTAGCTTGTCATCACTGGAATCATCATCAGAGGCATAGACTCTTGTTGGAACTATGACATGTTTTGCATTTTCTTCTTCAGACTCAGAGTCTTCATCAAACCAAGTGACAGACAGTCCTTTCTTTTGCTCCTTGAGGTAGGTAGGACATTCAGCTCTAATGTGTCCATATCCTTCACATCCATGACACTGAACCCCTTTTCCTTGATTGGACTTCTCCTCAACTTTGCATCTTCTGCTTGGATCATAGGTCTTGCTGATGTCATTGGAAGTGATCTTGACATTGGATCTGGACTTCTAATCAACCCTTTTAATAAATCTGTTGAATTGTTTTCCAAGCATGGCTATGGCTTCTGATAAATTTTTACCACTTCCACCATTGCTTTCTCTTGAATTATCTTCTGTGTTAGAAACAAAAGCCATGATTTTGTTCTTATTTTCAACAGACTCACAAATACTCAACTCAAAGGTTTGTAGAGAACCAATGAGTTCGTCCAGCTTCATGTTGCTGATGTCTTGGGATTCTTCTATGGCAGTCACCTTCATATCAAATCTCTTAGGCAGTGATCTGAGGATCTTTCTTACCAGTTTTTCTTCAGACATTTTTTCTCCTAAGGCTCCTGAGTTATTTGCAATCTCAAGGACATTCATATAAAATTCATAAATGGTTTCATCCTCTTTCATCTTGAGATTTTTAAACTTAGTGGTAAGCATTTGAAGTTTAGACATCTTTACCTTGGATGTGCCTTCAAGAGATGTTTTGAGAATATCCCAAGTTTCTTTAGCTAGTTCACAGTATTGCACAAGCCTGAATATGTTCTTGTCAATTCCATTGAACAAGGCATTTAGGGCCTTGGAATTGCCCAAAGCTAGATCTTCTTCAGTTTTGTTCCATTGTGCTTCAGGAATTAGAACAATGGTTCCATCTTCCATAACCTTCTCAGGATGTTTACATCCGCTTACCACAGCTCTCCAGGCCTTGCTGTCCATAGACTTTATGACAACTACCATACGAGGTTTCCAGTAGTCATAGTTAGAGCCATCCAGAATGGGTGGTCTGTTCCCAAACACTAACAATTCCTTCTCCATAGTACCAGAATTTTGTTGTCCCTGGATCTCATGCCAATTGAAAATTCTAGTAACTCATGCTTGATGTCTTATTGGATGTTATGACATCCACAATTACACAGCACAAACGTTAAAACAAAAACGCATAAAAACAATAAAGAACACACATAATTGTTTACCCAGTTCGGTTCAAACAACCTACTCTGGGGGCTACCAAGCCAGGGAGGGAATCCAATATAAGCAGAATTAATTCAGAGTTAAACTCCCCCGTTTACAACTCCTCACTTAAAACCTACCCAATGTAATTCCAATCTATTCCTAGACCTGAGTATATCCACTCACTCCCCCTCAATCACAGCAGTGATTACAAATAAACATAAAACAAATTGAGAGAGAATACACACTTCAAAAACACACCTTGATCTGCTTAAAAGCTTCAATCAAGATACACACACTCGTGCTTAAAAGCTTAGAGTGACAAAATACATAAACAACCTATTCCAATACAATCATCAAAAGACAATAACTTGGAGTACAAGAGACAGCTACAGAACTACGGTTCTTCACAATTAACAATTATCTCTCTGCGTTCCAAATTAGGATTGCAGTCTTCTTATATGCAGCTCTTGGGCCTTGGGCTTTTCAAGAATCAAATTAGGGTTAACCAAGTTAACCTAATTTACACGCCATCTGGTTGTTACAGAATGTGCTGTCAGCGAAATCTTCTAGACGAAATATTCAGCACACAATAAAAGGTTTCCTAAATTGTAGATTGAGAGAAATCAGGAAACACAATAATAAAATATAACAGCCCCTGCTGTCAGACAAGGATGTCCTGACATCGGTCATGACATTCACTAACAGAACCTGTATTATCTTAACACATATGCAACCTGCAAAACACAAAATACATCATGTCATGACATCAATCAAGACATTAAACACCCAGGTATGTTTTACCACAAATGCAGCCAACATGAAAAACATCTACAATCTCCCCCTTTGGCAAAAATTTGGCTAAAACAACCTGTCACACCATATCAGAGAAACACTTGCAATAGAAACAGAACAAACAAACAAAATCAGAGCTAATACAGTACAAACAGCATACACCACAAGTATGCACACTTGCCCACATAGTTAAACCAACCACACCACAAGAGCAGCAGCACAAACAGATCAACACAAACTAAGCACATCTAAATTGTTGATCACACAAACACCACAACGTACTTGTTGTTCTGGGGTGACATTGCTACTTCTCCCCCTGTTTGGCCATAAAAGTTTCCAAAGCAAACAACTGTCTTCTCCCTTAATAATTTTTACATCATACATTTTCATACTTGGGTTGTTACACGACATCCAAACACATTTGAACAACTTACCTGGGATATCACACGGCATCCAAACACATCTGAACAGCAACGCAGCGGAATACATTCAAAACATATAATCCATCAACAATCAAATCACCTCAATGGTCTAATAAAAATCCTTTTTCAACTTAAATCAATCATAAAAGACAGTCATAATATTATACTCTCAACAACATAAAACAAAGCTCCAACAAAACAATCAACATAAAAAGGTTCCCATCCCGATGTGTTAGCTGGAGATTTTGACATTTAGTTAAAATTGATTTAAGAAAATCATGTTTCAAAGAATGGTATGAAGTATGGCTTCATAAGGCCATTTATGAGTTTATTCATATAAAATAATTTGATGCGTCGAAGTGGAGTCCAGAGTCAAAAGATTAAGAAATATTTCAGTATTATGGAAGAGCGCTTCAACAGGCACGTTGGATAATTTCAAAGCTTCGAGTGGGAAAATTTTGAAATTCAAACTAATTCGTCTTCGCCAGAAGGACGCGTGGAAGCATCAGAATCTACGCATTTTTGAAAATGTCAAACACGGTGTAATTCTATAGAAAGACCGTTAGGGTCGAATTAGTATAAATAGGAATCTTAGATGTTAGGATTGGGAGTGTTCACATTTTATACAAAAATCACTTAAATACTCAAAGTACCAGAGCGAGAGAAAAGAGTTTGCTGATAATGTATGTGTAAGAACACCATCAATTTCATTTGAATTCATTTTATATTTTCCAGTCAATCTTTACATTCTTTTCAAACCTTTTTACTACTTTCGTTTATGTTCTTGCAAATATTTAAATCCATTTCCTTTAAGTTCTATTTAGAATTCCTAGTCGAACTCTAGTATCTTAGATAATCATAGCCATAGAAAAATCTTGTTATTATTCATAAATCAAACGGATGCTTAACTATGAGTCAAACTGTGAAAACACTAAGACATATGTCATAGGATCAATCTAGTCGATCCTGTAAGTTACCAAAACATAGAGTTTGGAAGAATATCGATTGTTTGTCAGAAATCACTGGTAAACAAATTGGCACGCCCAGTGGGACCGTTGTCATACCCCAATTTTTGACCCTAATATCATACATCATTGGCATCTCAATCATTAATCAAGAGCTCCTTCTTGAAGCTTTGTTTACTTCATCTCTGAGGGGAACCATTAAGCACCTATATTTGTTTAATTTGTTTTATACTAACCAAAATAAAAAAATATGCATTTTGTTTCTTTTGTTTGTATTTTACAGGTAAGAGATCGATCAAGAGCTAAAATAGTGCAAAAAGGAAATTTTTGAAAAATTGGCTGGGGAAATCGATTTCCCCTTATAGGGAAATCGGTTTCCATGGATGAAATTTGAAAAAAGAGAGAAACATGACATCATTTTGGCACCAGTCTCATTTCCTTGATTATTCATTATCATTACCAATATTCCACATCATTACGATAATTAATTTCCTTCATAATCCCCATTTTAATCCCATTTTACCAATTAAATTCAAATTAATCTCCATGGGACAATTACCAATTTGCCACTATCCTCACTTCCAATCTATAAATAGAGACCTCCTCTCATTCATTTCACAAGCTTGGAGAGCCAAAAGAACTCTTGCAATTTCTCTTCTCATCCTTTCCCAAACCACTCAAAGCTCTTCTTCCATAAAAAAAAAGTTAGTGAGATTCACATTGAATCTCACTAATCTTTGAGCTAAACCTTCATCCAAACACTTTTTCTTCATCCATCCTTGGTAGATCATGACTTGTTGGTGTTTGATCTTGAAGAAATTGTTTGCAAATTGGTAAATCTCTAGATCCACTTCCATCCTTCAAGATGTGATCCTTTGTTGATCTTGAAGAAATTGTTTGCAAATTGGTAAATCTCTAGATCCACTGTTTGTGGAAATCGATTTTCCTAACTATTTTTTTGCAAAAACGTGTACAGGAAACCCATTTCTCTGTTTTGGGAAACCCGTTTCCTGACAGCATTATGTTATTTTTACCTTTTTAAACTTGTTTTTGGTTCTAACTCTTCTCCTACTCCTTTCTTTTGATATTTTCTTTTAAATTACAAGTTAGAGGTCTAATTCCTCTTCAAAGTTAATGGACTTAAGGCGTTGATGGGATGTGAATCCTAATCTGCAATATTAAGTGATTGAACTTGAAGATGAAAGTAACCTTTGAATCTGATTCCATCCTTTATTTCTTTTTATTTTGGTCAATGAAAATCTTCGATATCATTGGAATTCTTTTGGATTCTTGATGAAGATGAGACCACTACCTATTTTCTTTTCGTGCGATATTGCTTTCAGAGAACGATCTATATATCGTTTCTCTCGCATGCATTAGCATAAAAATTGTTGACCGACCTCGTTGTAGGGTAACTTCTACATAAGTTACTTGGAGATTTGCTTAACATAGCACAACATTCATTGTTCCTAATAGAAAAAAAGATCAAATATGACAGAGATTGTATGCGGTTGGTTTAAGACTTATGGAAGTTTATCGTGTAGTCACTATGATCCTATCAAGCTTCTGATAAACTTCCATTGAATTTAAACCAGAGATCATCATTCACTCACCATCAATCTTTACTCCAAAATCGATGATATAATTGACAAGTTTCAAGATGGTCATCTTGCTAACATTTTGATGATATACTTGACAAGTCTCAAGACGGTCAACTTGCTAACAATTAACAATTGACTTTAATTTCCGCATTTTATTATATTGTTCTTTATATTTCTCGCTTTATGCTTCATTTTATCATTCATCATGTTTATGTTTATCCTATTTTCCCTTTGTCCATTTGGACGTGTGTTTATGATTCCGCTATTTTCCTTTTGTCCATTTGGACGTATTGTTTATGTTTTCGCTATTTTCCTTTTGTCCATTTGGACCATATTTTATTTTTCTGATAAAACATTAATAAACCACTTAAAACGATAAAAAATACTTAAGGTTCTTCATGGAATATTGGTTACTATCCCGAGCATTTTGGAGACCTAGACCTTTTGGACTTAGCACCTCTGGACCTTGTTATCATACTGTTATTCTGTCTGGAAGTCCTTGGAGTTTACTCCAAGGCGTTGGGTTGTTTTCTGTTTGTGTATGCAGGTATTTCCTATAAAGTCCTCGATGGTTAATTCCAAGGCATTGTGATAAGGAATTCATCTGTACACATCCCGATTTTCGTCAAGAGTTTATCATATATCCCAAAGGCTTGGTGCCAGTTATGCTAAAGATAATCAAGTTCATCTAGATCCCCAAGTGGTATTGTGTCGGTTTAGTGTTGGTAGTCCAAAGGATGGGAAATCTATCTTGACTTTTAATGTCAAGTGTTGGCTTCTTATTTTGGTTAGATCGTTCTTTCCTTAGCTTTTATTTTATGCTTTAGGATAGTCCTTTCATCTCCTTCCCTTCTTAAATTTTCAAAATCTTCTCCCTTTTTCCAAAACCTTCTTGTGTTTGCGTAAATCTTTTAAAAATCTTTCTTTAAAAATATCTTTTGCCCTTGTTGGCATTTCTTTCAAAGTTTAGACACGATTAATTGTTGTAGTGAGTTGCGATACCCCACGATTTTGATATTGATTAATATGATAGAATCTTTTCCACTTGAGAGGGCTAGTGGTGTACTTGTTGATTTTATCCAAGTTGGAGCCATTCTTTCATTTGTGATGCAAAGGATCCATCTGTTCTCATGTTTAAGATCAATGGTTGAGTATTTCCTCCTATGATGATAAAGTGTTTATTCCTTTTAAAAAATCTTCCCTTTTAAGTGGAACTACATTAGCTCTGACTTCTCCATTGCACCGAGCAGGTATGTAGACACAAGATGTAATGTCTTGCCGAGCTTATTTTAAAAAATCAAACAAAACCCTTTCTTTTTGCACACAACATCTCTTTTAACACAAATTTTCAAAAAGGTTCATGTGGAGTACCACAGATATGATGGGTGCTTAAAACATTCCCCTTGTATAATCAACACTCGTACCTAAGATCTCTCTTTTTTGTTATTTTTGTTTCAAAAACATCTTTAGGTTTATTTCGCTCTTTTCCCATTTCCTTTGGAAACAATAAAGTGCGGTGGCAACTTTCACTAAAATAACGAGTCCAGTCAACCAATGGCTTTGATCTCAGATTTTCCCCACTACAACCGTATCGAAGTGTTTAATTATACATAGTTTATTTTTTGTTTCTTCAAATTTGCATCTTTTGTTGTTTCTTTTGTGAATCTATCTTTTCCATTATTGTATGAACCTTAGGAGTGGTAAGATAGCCAACAATAACCAACCAATACCCAAAAGAAAATATAACAGAAAGATGGTTAATACTACCAATGATGGAGGGGGACAAAATCCTTCACAAGGATAAGGCACAGTCGTTGCGAGTTCGACGAATGCGTCGATTGCAATCCCTGGTTCACAGACCATGCCCACATCCATAGGATCGATGGCCACAAATAGTTCTATAACTGGGTCCATAGGGTCCATACACACAAGCAATTCGATAATCATGCCTATCTTTGTAAGTGCGATAGAGATTCCTTCGAATGCAGAAACTGGGCATGTATTGACATATATTGGAAATTAAGCCCAACCTACGACCCTTAGGCCACTAGGGTTCAAAAACTTAGGCCTTGGAGGAAGCAACCCCAATACGGGATGCCAACTTCCTTTATGTCAGGATTACACAATAGTACATCTACATATACACAGCCTGCCATGACAACCTTTTCGTCAATACAAAATTTAGGTTCTGGTATGAACCATGTGGGTCGAAGTATACCCAGAACCAAGGTTTGTCGAACTAATTACTTATACTTACAACTAATAATCAGGCAGCATTTAGGCAACAAATGAATGCTAGTAACCATGACATGGTCGAAGTGCTTGCTTGCGAAATGAATACCATTTTCTCCCCTTTGATCAAAAATATTAATAGGACAAACCAATAAAATACCCAATTCTATCAGCAAATGTCAGCGCAAATGGCGCACATAGAAAACTTCTTTGGGGCCCCCAAGCACCTGTTCGATGAAGGTAAAACCAGGTAGCAATTCAGGAAGAAGAACCAACTATAAATCAGGTTCGACCACCCAGACAAGAGGTTGTCGAAAGGGACATGGGGAAAGGGTAGAACAACAGAAGATTCGACATGAGATCCCTGAGGAGCAACCTAGGAGGGTAGTAATGGTTAACAGAGATCAAAATGCAAACGAAGTGATCCATAGAGTTAGGAAGGATAGCACGCTGGCTGAAAATTAATTTAACCACCATGATTGAAAGAATCATGGTCCAAAATGGCCTGAACACGGGCTTCGACGGCCAAACTACACATCTCTATTGACATATTTTATTCTACCGACTGAATTACCAAGGGTTGTAAAGTCCCCAAATTCACAAAGTTTTCAGGAGATACTAGCGAATCAATTGTCAAACATGTAGCCAGGTATCTAACTGAGGCAGGGGATATGGCAAATAGTGAAAATCTAAGGATAAAATATTTTCCTAGTTCGCTAATGTTGTACCCCAAAATTTGCCCAAACTTTTTAAAAATTCAAAACTATTTTAAAAATTAGGTTTTATAAAAATCTTGGATTCATTTACATTGACATCCTGAATTTTATAAATATTCAATTTAAAGTCTATTTTAAAATATAATATTTTACTATAAAATTGTTATATTTTAATAAATAGAAAAATGTTGACCAATGCTTCACATACTTTCAATTGGCATTTTATTTCAAATAAATAACATAGCTCAGTTGGTCAAGAAGTAAGGTCACGGGTTCAACTCCTGGTTGGTGCATTTTCATCTTTTTTAAAACTAAGTACGTCCGAAGGTCCATGGGCCTTTTGGGTTGGATCTTTTTCCTTTTTAGAATTGTTTTGACCTAAATTCCAGTTTATAAAAAGGGCACCTCTCACCCTCATTCTTCACCAACAATAATCTAACAATTCTCTAACTTTCTCACTTACCCATTCTCTCATAATCAACATTTTTTTTAATTCTCACTCACAATTTTACAAAAATTGGTTCATAGTTTTTTTTAAAACCACCTTTTTTGGCCGATGATTTTCAAATGAGGCCACCCTTTTATTTTTAAATGAGACCACCCTTTTATTAAGTTATATTAATTCATGTATATATTTCCACTTACCCATAATCCTACACACAAAAAAATAACAGGGCACAAGTTGTCACTATCTTTCATGTATTGTTTTTGTTCTTCCGATCAACAATAATTTTCCATCTTTTCACAAACAATTTGACGGTTATCTTGATCTAACATTTCACCTTTTTAACCATTAACCATTGACATACTAAATTCCACTAATTCATTTATTTTTGTTATAGCAATAAACCCAAAACATTAACAAAACAAGTTTTTTTAAACTCATGGCATACTTTCAATACAATTTGTACATAATTTCTCAGTGAAAAAAATGAAAATAACACCACGAAAAATTTTCTTTCGATGTTCTCATGCTTCAATTTTCAAAACAGAGAAGTTGAAGAAAACTCTCTCCGTTATCTCTCGACCACACTTGCTATCGCACTCGATCGTTGCATTTCATTAACAATGCTCACATCAAACTAACAATATAAATTGCATAAACATTCTTATTTTCTTCGTGCAGATCAGAACGGTCTCGGCATGAACACCGCCACCACTGACATCATCAACAACGAACAACAATCCCTATCGCAGTCGACGAACACGCATCAGCTTCAACATCACTGCGTCAGATTCGATTTAACCGCAAGCAACCTCACAAGCTATAACACCAGATCGCAACAACCACCGGCTCGGCCTGTATCAACATCGATCCTGTTTTCCACAACGGTCCCTGCATCATCGACTCGGAAATCATGGAGACCGTGGCCATGTTTCTCGTTGACAAAATACAATTCAATATCACACGCGATTGGGATTTCACCTGCATCGAATTCAACTTGCATCAACATCAAAATTGACATAATAATTCGGAGCAATGAACCAGATCGGTGAGGATTTCAGAAATGCAGCGCATCATCTTCAACTCTGCTTCAGACGTTCAACTTCATTAGCTTCGCACGGAGCTCGTCAACGTCGAAACCCCAATCGGTACATACTCTTTTTTATCACTTTTGTAACGAATCGACAATCATGCTTGTGTGAAGTTATTTGTGATGGTTGTTGTTGGCTCGTTATGGTTGAATACTGGAATAGATGTTTGTTCTTGTTTGTTGTTTTGAGAAAGAACTGGATTGAGAACAGAGAACAAAAGCAAGTTGAGAGAGGGAGGCAAACGTTTTCCCATTTTTAGTTTTAGGGTTTTTTTTCTTTTAATTTTAATGTGGACCCATTAATGTTAAAGCCCAATCCTGAATTCTATATGCACCCCTAGTCTAGCGCTGTCTCATTTTTTGGTGAAGTTTATTTGTTACCTTGGGCCAAGCTGATAAGCCCAACTCGATTTTGCTACTGCACCCTATTTTCTGCGGACCATACCCCCTTGTCTGGCTGTTGGTTCAATGTTGTTGGGCCTAATCACTATGAAACCCAGCGAATTCCCTATGATTACACCTCCCCCATTTATGTTTTGAGCCCATATTTATTTGTTGTTTTAATTTCTCTTCAATTTTTTTATTGTTTTAATTCATATTAAAAATACCAAAAAACACGCTTTGATAGATTTTATTTTTCGCTATTATTAAAACTCCAAAAATATGTTGTTTAATTTTCCATTTTTTAGCATTTAATATGTCTATTTCTAATTTTCTTCAGTTAATTTTGATTAGTATTTTTCACATTATCTTTTATCATTTTTTAATTATGCATTACTTTATATACTCGTACTGACGTTTTTTTGTTGATTGCGAGGTACCACTGGATACTGAGACTCTCGCATTTTATGGACATTTAGAATTTGCAATTTTAATTGTAATAGTTAATTAGGACTTTTTTTTTCATTTTTCGCACTTTATTTTCCCGCAAGTTTTTTGTTGTAATCCCCTTCCCGAAGCCCTGTAATAGTTAGGATTCTATATTTCTGCTTTTACTTTCCTGCAATATATATCTGCGTGTGTTAGTAAAGTAGGGAGTGGAAAGAGTTTAAAATTTAATCGTTAGCTCGCTAATCTAAGATAAAGTATTCGAATCTAACACACTCACACACTATGCTTTTTTTTAAGCTTTTCAAACAAAACAAAACGAGCTAAGCAAACTAAGAGCCCGTAGATAACTACGGATGAAAAGGGTGCTAACACCTTCCCTTTTCATAACTTACCCCCCGAACTCAAGTCTTTTCCTAAAAAGGTCTTTCCTGTACTTTTATACCTTTCCATAATTGGACAAAATAAAAGTCGGTGGCGACTCTTGCTCACCGCAACATCTGTTTGTGAATAAAATTAAAAGTCAATTCTCCCACCGAGTTACAGAACTGGCGACTCTGCTGAGGATTCTTTAAGAGGGGTTTACCTTAGGGCTTAGTTCATTATAAATGTTTTTAATTGTTTGTTTGTGTGATTTATTTTAAGGGTTTGTTTGGGATTGTTTATGAGTGAAAGATTCTAACCCGAATCTCGAGATACCTTAGGTATGTGGCAATAGACCAAGGAGACTATACGGCTCGTCCCGATATGGTTGATCTGGTGGCCACCATTAGTGCGACGCTTTGGTTTGTTCTGATGGCCCTTGAACATGATTGAGGAGACATTAGGCTACCATGTAGTG
The DNA here is from genome assembly GCF_029867415.1 of Vicia villosa. Classification (NCBI taxonomy): domain Eukaryota; kingdom Viridiplantae; phylum Streptophyta; class Magnoliopsida; order Fabales; family Fabaceae; genus Vicia; species Vicia villosa. Next base: position 68,087,452 of record NC_081183.1, on the reverse strand, counting down.
TCATTGAGCACTAATTTGCCCTTAGAACCCTAGTTGAACTTGACTTTGGCCTATTAAGAAGTAGCGACATGGCTGGCTTTGGAATCCTGACCGAAGCTGGTTGATACTCGATGCTACACTCATTGAGATCAATCTTTCAAGATGTTTTCGGTCAACCGTTCGAGTGTTGGATGAGATAATGCTTTCGAGAAAGATCCGTGATATGAGCTCCCTAAAACCCGACCTTTATTTAGGACAGGTTGAGCCAACTAAACTTTAGTGGGGATGGTACTTACCTATGGACTCCATGCAAGCCTTTAAACTTAAGGCTACTTGTGTAACTTGTTTGTATTCATTATCTAACTGTTTGGTTTCCTCGCAGGATTTGTTTATACTCTAACCGTTTGTTTCCTTCCAGGATTTGTTTATACCCTAACCGTTTGGTTTCTGAAGGTTAGAAAAGCACTTAGAAAGGGGAGGTTGAATAAGTGTATCTCAAAAACTTAGAAGATAAAAACAATCAACACAATGATTTTTATCCTGGTTCGTTGTTAACCAAACTACTCTAATCCACCCCCTTAGAGTGATTTACCTCAATTAAGGATTTAATCCACTAATCCAACTGATTACAATGGTTTTCCACTTAGATAACCTCTAAGTCTCCTAGAGTCTACAGATCACAATTTGATCACTCTAGGAATCCTTTTACAATCAATGTAAAATAAAGTTTACAAGAGTTTAAATGCTTCTAATAAAGATGTAATCACAACTGTGATATTTCTCTTAAGTTGTAAACTTAACACTCACTAAATATTACAAGAGTTTGTGAGGTTGAAGATGAAGTTCGTAAGCTTTTGAATTTGATAGTGTTTCACTATATTTGCGCAAGTGTTGTCTTCAGCTTCTGATGAGAACTTCTATTTATAGGCGCTGAGAGGAAATGACCGTTGGGAGCATTTAATGCTTTGCGTGAATAGTATAGTGATGCATTTAATGTTTCACACTTTTGTCAACTACCTCGAGCCTTGCTTTTGCTGCTTTTACTGACTTTGCCTTTTGTAACTTCTAACGTTCCTTTTGTCAGTCAGAGATTAGACGTTTCAACCTTTCATCTGGTACTTTCTTCTGGACTCTGATTTTGTAGATAACAACGTTTGAATATCAGAGTCAACAGCTTTGGTGTAGAGCATCTTTTGTCTTTTGACTTTGAAGAGCTTGAGCGTGATACCATCAGAACTTCAGAGCTTGTTCTTCTGACTTCCATTCTTCTGATGCTTTCCAGTTCATGTTCTGATTCTGCATGACCATCTTCTGATGTCTTGCCAGAGCATGTTCTGATGAAGCCATCCAGAACTTTCTGAGTTAGTTGCTTCTGAGCGCTGATTTGTGCATACTCTTTATATATTTCCTGAAATGGAAAATGCAAAGGATTAGAGTACCACATTATCTTATACAAAATTCATACATGTTATCATCAAAACACAGAATATTGATCAGAACATTTCTTGTTCTAATAGTTTCCTCGCAGGATTTGTTTATACCCTAACCATTTGTTTCCTTGCAGGATTTGTTTATACCCTAACAGTTTGAATTCCTTGCGGGATTTGTGTGCACGCTAACAACTTGAACTCTTTGTAGAACTTACTCGTCCTCATCACCTAACTAACCTTTTTCAAGGATCTCAAGTATTTTGGGCGCGCAATTTCAGGTGTCATCATCAAGAGCCAGATTCCTAATAAGGGGCAAGAGGATTTATTTTCCTCTAGCCAGAAGCCTTCGAATCTAAAAATACTGTATTATGAATCAGAGGCTATGACCCACTGGATATGGTGAGCTTAATTCTTATAGAAGGACATTCAAAGATGAAAAAGTCAAGGTTCTTCAGACGAAGCTGCTACCAAAGGACAAGCTTCTCATCTTCTTACTATTTTATTCTCCCTGGAGCTGGACATTTGCAACTCTCGTGTGACTTCATCAGAATCTTCTTCCTAGAAGTAATATGCAGTTTCAGATACTAACACTTGGTTTGTCTCCCGCTCTGGGGCACTTGACCATTCGATCGATGATTGTCAGCTGTTTCGAAACAATGTTCAAAACCTGATTGATGCAAATGCTATCATCATGCATACCTTAAAACCAGATTTGAAGTTCTCCTTCGACTCAATGGATCTTCTGAAGCAATAAGTCCATACGGAGAAAATCTCCTCAACATTGGCAATTCGTAATTTCTCATGCATTTTCATGCATAATCTTTCTTGTTTTTGTTCAATACTGTTTATATGCAATACTTGTTTGTTTTTGAACTATAACAATAATGCACTGTATATGTCTGTCTTGAAAAAATTCATTCGCTCTCGCTCTAACATGTTTTTCTTTGCTTGTGGTACCAAACTCTCAGTGATAAAGCATGATAACTCCGAAGGGAGAATGACGAACACATAATACTCATAATCTCAAATGGTGTGCTTTCGAGTAAAACCCTGTTGATGATGTACAGGCATTGTTTCAAATCCCCAAACACTGGAGATATAAGGAAGTTAATCCCTTGTCAACCCCTTTGACCCTTGAAGTAGGTGTTTCTTTTCTATACGGAAAACCCTCACATTTAACCCAGGGGCAGGGTAGTGTTCAGTTAACGTGATTGAGTGTTTAAAATTCATCAAGAGCTTGCATTTAAAGATACAACAATCGAAACCGCAATGGTTATCCCTCACATTATGAGAGCGAAATATGACGATACCATAATGGTTATCCCTCGTTGAAGGATAGAAAAACACTTAGAAAGGGGGGGGGTTTGAATAAGTGTAGCTTTAAAAACTTGACAGATAAAAATAAATTGCACAGTTATTTTTATCCTGGTTCGTTGTTAACTAAACTACTCCAGTCCACCCCCGCAGAGATGATTTACCTCAACTGAGGATTTAATCCACTAATCACACGGATTACAATGGTTCTCCACTTAGTCAGCAACTAAGTCTTCCAGAGTCTTCTGATCACACACTGATCACTCCAGGAACAACTGCTTAGATACCCTCTAAGACTTTTCTAGAGTCTACTGATCCACACGATCACTCTAGTTACAATCTGCTTAGAAAACCTCTAAGACTTCCTAGAGTATTCTGATCCACACGATCACTCTAGTTCCTTACAACTTAATGTAATCAATTCTAAGAGTATTACAATTGCTTCTTGAAAGCGATAATCACAAACTGTGATATTTCTCTTAACGTTTAAGCTTAATCTCACTAAAATATTACAACAGCAATGTAGTGAGCTTTGATGAAGATGAAGATTCTGAGTTTAGATTTGAACAGCGTTTCAGCAAGTTAATTTGAGTTGTTTTTGTTCAGGATCGTTAACCTTGCTTCTCATCAGAACTTCATATTTATAGGCGTTGGAGAAGATGACCGTTGAGTGCATTTAATGCTTTGCGTGTTCCGTACAGCATCGCATTTAATGTTATACGCTTTTGTCAACTACCTCGAGCCTTGTTCACGCTGTGTCTACTGACGTAGCCTAGAATAGCTTTTAACGTTCCTTTTGTCAGTCAGCGTAGCTTGCCACTTGTACTTCCTTCTGATCTGATGTTTGTGAATACAACGTTTGAATATCATCAGAGTCAAACAGCTTGGTGCATAGCATCTTCTGATCTTCTGACCTTGAAGTGCTTCTGAGCGTGATACCATCAGAACTTCAGTGCTTCTGTTCTCTTGTTCTTCTGATGCTTCCATAGACCCATGTTCTGATTCTGCTTCGACCATCTTCTGATGTCTTGCCAGACCATGTTCTGATGTTGCATGCTGAACCCTTGAGACAAAGCTTCTGAGCGCTGAATTATGCGTACTCTTTATATATATTTCCTGAAAAGGAAATTGCATTGGATTAGAGTACCATATTATCTTAAGCAAAATTCATATTATTGTTATCATCAAAACTAAGATAATTGATCAGAACAAATCTTGTTCTAACAATCTCCCCCTTTTTGATGATGACAAAAACATATATAAATGATATGAATTTGCAATCAGAAAGAACGGACGGCAAAAGACAAATTACACAGCTATAGCATAAGCATATGAATATGTCTCCCCCTGAGATTAACAATCTCCCCCTGAGATAAATAATCTCCCCCTGAAATAAATACTCGAAGAACTTTAATAAAAGACTTCCCTGATTATTTCGGTAGAGACGATCATATAAGCATTTGTCTTCAGAGAATTCCTAGCTTCTGACTTCTGCTTCCATTGGACAGCTTCAGAACTAGAATTTCTTTAGATCCCTTGAACACTCACAGCTTCTGATTCCTGCTTCCATCTAGGACAGCTTCAGAACTTGAATTTCTTTGATCTTCTGAACATTCACAGCTTCTGACTTCTGCTTCCATCTAGGACAGCTTCAGAACTTGAATTTCTTTGATCTTCTGAACATTCACAGCTTCTGATTTCTGCTTCCATTTAGGACAGCTTCAGAACTTGAGTTTTCTGGATCTTTGGAATATTCACAGCTTCTGATTTCTGCTTCCCTCGGATAGCTTCAGAGCTTTGAATTTCTGCCAACATCACTTCATGCTAGATTTGTATCAGAACATTGTTGAATGTACCAGAGCATCATCTGAGCATCTCTACATCCTGAAATGTTACAGAACAAAAACTAATCGACAAAAGTCAGCATGAACGAGTCAAAACATAAAATGTATATTAGAACACATGATATGTATCAGAGCCATATAGGCCAAAATGATGTATCAGAGCAAATAGAATTTTGTCAGATCAAATAGACAAATATGGATCAAATTCTATTATCAGTGCTTCTGATTCATTCTTCTTTCTTGCTTCTGATCTCTGAAGCTTGATAGCACTCAGCTTGCTTCAGTTTCCATGGTTTTGCTTCTTGTGTTTGCTTTGAAGATTCTCTTCACTTCTTTATACCTGCAAAACACTTAAACCATATAGAACTTGCAGTTCTTGTTAGTGAATGTGTGGGAGCTTTACCCAGCAACTGATAGATTTAATCAAATCATTTATCATTTATCTTCTCCCCCTTTTTGTCATAACATCAAAAAGAATATTTCAAAAGATTCAGATGCAAAGCAAGAGACAAATAAAATCACTGGAATGTAAAAAACAAAGAAACTTTTTCATTGATAATCAAAAGCTATTACATGAGAAGATTTTTAACAAACAGATGCAAAAAGGAAAGTAAAACTACTAAGACTAAATCCTAAGACTCTAGTTAAGACAAAGTTTGTGCCAGCATGCCATGAAGGAGTGAAACGCCTCATTGACTGCTTCTTGGGCTTCCAGGCGAGGGGTCAGGGAGACTTGGTTCTGACGCAGATCTTCCACGATCTTTATCAGAGACAACATTCTCAGCAGGTGAAGATGAAGAGATTTCTTCGGAATGGGTTAAGGGAGAGGAAAGGTTAGATGAAGAGGAAGTTGAGTCTAGAAGGAAACAGGATGAGGAAGAAGATGGAGATGATGGAGGGCTTTCACCAGGGGGATGAAACACGTCTAGAATAGTTTCCAGAAAGCATAGCCTCGAATGGATTCACCTTGAGAGGGTCATAGGTGATCTTTATCTTTTTGGGTTTGGAGGGAGATGTTTCAACAGCTTTCCTCTTGTAGTTTTGATCTTTACCATGGTTTCCTGGGCTCGATGAGGAGTTCATGATGGATTTGCAGATAATAAACGGGTAGGGTTTGATATGAATGCAAAAAGATAGAGTGAATAGAGAAAATATGAGAGGGAAGGAAAAATGTTTGAAGAATATAAAGAAAAACTGAAAGAGAGTAAATGATGAAAAGCATTTAATGTTACGTGACGTGAGGAGAGATAATAATGACAAAAGACGTGACTAGCACAGTTACCTATGGTCGGCGTCCCTTCAACTGCACGCGCGCTTATCTATGAATAGTAACGACAGGTTTACCATCCCGAGATAAAACGTTACAGCTGTTTTGCTTTAAAAGAGGTTCTGAATCAACTTAGACAATGAAACGTTAGTAATAACCGAATCATAATTTCTAAAAGATTTCAATCAGAACTTCTGATTTAAAAAATCATTTTCATTTCAGAAGATACTCATACATAAGAACTTCTCATCTTCTCATTCTGGGCATAAATCCATACTGATGTTCTTCAGAATGAACTTAAACCTATCTTCAGCCAGGGGTTTTGTAAAGATATCAGCCCATTGATGGTCTGTATCAACAAAGTTTAAAGATATAACACCCTTCTGAACATAGTCCCTTATGAAATGATGTTTAATCTCAATATGTTTAGCTTTTGAATGAAGAATAGGATTCTTAGATAAACATATAGCAGAAGTATTATCACAGAATATAGGAATGTTACTCTCAAATATCTGATAATCTTCCAGCTGACTCTTCATCCAGAGCATCTGTGTACTGCAACCAGCAGCAGCGACATATTCTGCTTCTGTTGTTGATAGAGCAATAGTTGCTTGCTTCTTGCTGTACCAGGAGATCAAATGACTTCCAAGAAATTGGCAACTTCCTGAAGTACTCTTTCTTTCAATTCTGTCTCCAGCATAGTCAGCATCGCAGAATCCTACTAAGTTGTATTCTTTAGATTTTCTGTAAACTAAGCCAACATTAGTAGTACCTTTCAGATACCTTAGAATTCTCTTAACAGCAGTTAAATGAGATTCTCTAGGATCTGATTGGAATCTAGCACACAAACAAACACTGAACAGAATGTCAGGTCTAGAAGCAGTCAGATATAGAAGAGATCCAATCATACCTCTGTATAACTTCTGATCTACCTTCTTACTTACCTCATCCTTACCTAGGATGCATGTTGGATGCATAGGAGTTTTGGCTTCTTTGCAGTCTAGAAGATTAAACTTCTTCAGAAGTTCCTTCACATACTTGGTTTGGTGAACATACGTTCCTTCTGATGTTTGATTTATTTGTATTCCAAGGAAATACTTGAGTTCTCCCATCATGCTCATTTCAAACTCAGCCTGCATAGACTCAGCAAACTCCTTTCCAAGTGTAGCATTAGATGTTCCAAAAATAATATCATCTACATATATTTGACAAATTAAAATATCCCTTTTAAAGGTTTTACAGAAGAGAGTAGTGTCCACTTTTCCTCTAGTGAAACCATTATCCAGAAGGAAAGAACTTAAGCGTTCATACCAAGCTCTGGGAGCCTGTTTCAATCCATACAATGATTTCTTTAGTTTAAAAACATGATTAGGAGACATAGAGTCTTCAAAACCAGGAGGTTGATGGACATAAACTTCTTCATCTATATAACCATTTAAGAAGGCACTCTTAACATCCATTTGATAGAGAGTGATGTTATGTTGAGTGGCAAATGAAATTAATAGACGAATAGATTCTAACCTGGCCACTGGTGCAAAGGTTTCTGTATAGTCAATCCCTTCTTGCTGACTATAACCCTGAGCCACCAGTCTGGCTTTGTTTCTTACCACTTCACCTTTCTCACTGAGCTTGTTTCTGAAGACCCATTTTGTACCGATTATATTGAATCCATCTGGTCTAGGAACAAGATCCCAAACATCATTCCTTGTAAACTGATTCAGTTCTTCTTGCATAGCAATTATCCAGTCTGGATCTTCTAGAGCATGATCAACAGAAGTTGGCTCGATCAAAGATACAAGACCTAATTGACAGTCTGCATTGTTCTTAAGGAATGCTCTTGTTCTGATTGGATCATCCTTCTTTCCAAGAATGACATCTTCTGAATGACCAGAGATGAGTCTGGATGATCTTCTGACAGTTGGTTCTTCAGATATGATTAGATTCTCCAGAGAGGCTGATACTTGATCTTCAGATTCTTTGCTTCTGAGAAGCTCTGCTTCTGATGCGTTGCTTCTTGGCTCAACAACTTCTGATATTTCAATATCACAATCTGCAAAATTATCAAACTGCTTTGGTTTTTCAGAACCAAGCTTATCATCAAACCTGATATTGATTGATTCTTCTACAATCAATGTTTCAGTATTGTATACTCTGTAGCCTTTTGAGCGTTCAGAATATCCAAGAAGGAAACATTTTTGTGCTTTGGAATCAAACTTACCAAGATGATCTTTAGTGTTCAGAATAAAGCATACACATCCAAAAGGATGGAAATATGAAATGTTGGGCTTTCTATTCTTCCACAATTCATAGGGAGTCTTATTTAGAATAGGTCTGATAGAGATTCTATTCTGAATATAGCATGCAGTGTTTATTGCTTCTGCCCAGAAATGCTTAGCCATATTGGTTTCATTGATCATGGTTCTGGCCATTTCTTGCAGAGTCCTATTCTTTCGTTCTACAACTCCATTTTGCTGTGGAGTTCTAGGACAAGAGAAATCATGGGCAATACCATTTTCTTTGAAGAATTCTTCAAAGGATCTGTTCTCAAATTCACCACCATGATCACTTCTGACCTTTATGATTTTACACTCTTTTTCAGATTGAATCTGAATGCAGAAATCAAAGAACACTGAATGAGTCTCATCCTTGTGTTTCAAGAATTTTACCCATGTCCAGCGGCTATAATCATCTACGATGACTAATCCATATTTCTTCCCTCTGACAGATGCTGTTTTGACTGGGCCAAACAGATCAATGTGCAAGAGTTCTAATGGCCTTGAGGTAGAAACAACATTCTTGGACTTGAATGCAGGTTTGGAGAACTTGCCCTTCTGACATGCTTCACAAAGAGCATCTGATTTGAATTTCAGATTAGGGAGTCCTCTGACAAGATTCAGTTTGTTAATCTGAGAGATCTTTCTCAAACTAGCATGACCTAATCTTCTGTGCCAGACCCACTGCTCTTCAGAAACAGACATAAGACAAGTCACCTTCTGACTCATAAGATCTTGCAGATCTGTCTTATAAATGTTGTTCTTCCTCTTGCCTGTAAATAGGATTGAGCCATCCTTCTGATTTACAGCCTTGCAAGACTCTTGATTAAAGATTATATCATAACCATTGTCACTCAATTGACTGATAGATAAGAGGTTATGTGTTAATCCTTCTACAAGAAGTACATTAGAAATGGAAGGAGAGTTACCAGACTTTATAGTTCCAGAGCCAATTATCTTGCCCTTCTGATCTCCTCCAAACTTGACTTCTCCTCCAGACTTAAGCACCAGGTCTTGGAACATAGACCTTCTTCCTGTCATGTGTCGTGAGCATCCAGAGTCCAGGTACCATGACATGTTGTGCTTTATCCTTTTTGCAGTCAAGGATATCTGCAATAGGAATAATCTTATCCTTAGGTACCCACATCTTTTTGGGTCCTTTCTTGTTAGATTTTCTCAAGTTCTGATTGAACTTGGGTTTAACATTATAAGCAATAGGAGGAACAGCATGATAATTCTTAATGTGAGTTTCATGATATTTCCTAGGTTGTGTCACATGCTTTTTGGTGTGTGTTATGTGAAAACTTTGAGCATGTGAAGTGTGCCTAATATCATGGGAGTGGCCATACTTGAACTGATCATACAATGGCTTGTATGTGAATTTCATTTCATCAACAGGTTCAAGTTTGTATGGGGTTTCACCCTCAAAACCAATGCCGACTCTTTTGTTTCCAGACACAGCATATATCATAGAAGCTAGCTGACTTCTGCCAATACTTCTAGATAAGAACTTCCTGAAACTTAAATCATATTCTTTCAGAATATGGTTTAGACTAGGAGTGGATTTTTCTGAATCAGAAGGAGATCCAACATTATTGGATAATTTTAAAAGTTTTTCTTTTAATTCAGAATTCTCCAACTCAAGCTTCTTTGTTTCAAATTCAAATAGCTTTTTCAGCTTTTTGTATTTGAGACTCATCTGAGACTTGAGTTCCAGAAGTTCAGTTAGACCGGAAACTAACTCATCTCTAGTAAGTTCAGAAAATACCTCTTCAGAATCTGATTCTGATGTAGATTCTGATCCGTCATCTTCTGTCGCCATCAGCGCACAGTTAGCCTGCTCATCTTCAGAGTCTGAATCATCTTCTGACTCATCCCAGGTTGCCATAAGACCTTTCTTCTTATGAAACTTCTTCTTGGGATTTTCCTTCTGAAGATTTGGACATTCATTCTTGAAGTGTCCAGGCTCATTGCATTCATAGCACATGACCTTCTTCTTGTCAAATCTTCTGTCATCAGAAGATTCTCCACGTTCAAATTTCTTTGAACTTCTGAAGCCTCTGAACTTCCTTTGCTTGGTCTTCCAGAGTTGATTTAGCCTTCTGGAGATCAAAGACAGTTCATCTTCTTCTTCAGATTCTGATTCTTCAGGATCTTCTTCTCTAGCCTGAAAAGCGTTAGTGCATTTCTTGATATTGGATTTTAATGCAATAGGCTTACCTTTCTTTTGAGGCTCATTTGCGTCCAGCTCTATTTCATGACTTCTCAAGGCACTGATAAGCTCTTCCAGAGAAACTTCATTCAGATTCTTTGCAATCTTGAATGCAGTCACCATAGGACCCCATCTTCTGGGTAAGCTTCTGATGATCTTCTTTACGTGATCAGCCTTGGTGTATCCCTTGTCAAGAACTCTCAATCCAGCAGTAAGAGTTTGAAATCTTGAAAACATCTTTTCAATGTCTTCATCATCCTCCATCTTGAAGGCTTCATACTTCTGGATTAAAGCTAGAGCTTTAGTCTCCTTGACTTGAGCATTTCCTTCATGAGTCATTTTCAAGGACTCATATATGTCATAGGTCGTTTCCCTGTTAGATATCTTCTCATACTCAGCATGAGAGATAGCATTCAGCAAAACAGTTCTGCATTTATGATGATTCCTGAATAGCTTTTTCTGATCATCAATCATCTCTTGCCTTGTCAGCTTTACGCCACTGGCATTTACTGGATGTTTGTAACCATCCATCAGAAGATCCCATAGATCACCATCTAGACCAAGAAAGTAACTTTCCAGTTTATCTTTCCAGTATTCAAAGTTTTCACCATCAAATACCGGCGGTCTAGTATAACCATTGTTACCGTTGTATTGCTCAGCAGAGCCAGATGTAGATGCAGGTGTAGGTGTAGACTTTTCACTTTCATCAACCATCTTTTACTGAAGCGTTTTTCTCTTCCTGAATCTTTTCTAAACACGGTTAAGTGCTTGCACCTTAGAACCGGCGCTCTGATGCCAATTGAAGGATAGAAAAACACTTAGAAAGGGGGGGGGGGTTTGAATAAGTGTAGCTTTAAAAACTTGACAGATAAAAATAAATTGCACAGTTATTTTTATCCTGGTTCGTTGTTAACTAAACTACTTCAGTCCACCCCCGCAGAGATGATTTACCTCAACTGAGGATTTAATCCACTAATCGCACGGATTACAATGGTTCTCCACTTAGTCAGCAACTAAGTCTTCCAGAGTCTTCTGATCACACACTGATCACTCCAGGAACAACTGCTTAGATACCCTCTAAGACTTTTCTAGAGTCTACTGATCCACACGATCACTCTAGTTACAATCTGCTTAGAAAACCTCTAAGACTTCCTAGAGTATTCTGATCCACACGATCACTCTAGTTCCTTACAACTTAATGTAATCAATTCTAAGAGTATTACAATTGCTTCTTGAAAGTGATAATCACAAACTGTGATATTTCTCTTAACGTTTAAGCTTAATCTCACTAAAATATTACAACAGCAATGTAGTGAGCTTTGATGAAGATGAAGATTCTGAGTTTAGATTTGAACAGCGTTTCAGCAAGTTAATTTGAGTTGTTTTTGTTCAGGATCGTTAACCTTGCTTCTCATCAGAACTTCATATTTATAGGCGTTGGAGAAGATGACCGTTGAGTGCATTTAATGCTTTGCGTGTTCCGTACAGCATCGCATTTAATGTTATACGCTTTTGTCAACTACCTCGAGCCTTGTTCACGCTGTGTCTACTGACGTAGCCTAGAATAGCTTTTAACGTTCCTTTTGTCAGTCAGCGTAGCTTGCCACTTGTACTTCCTTCTGATCTGATGTTTGTGAATACAACGTTTGAATATCATCAGAGTCAAACAGCTTGGTGCATAGCATCTTCTGATCTTCTGACCTTGAAGTGCTTCTGAGCGTGATACCATCAGAACTTCAGTGCTTCTGTTCTCTTGTTCTTCTGATGCTTCCATAGACCCATGTTCTGATTCTGCTTCGACCATCTTCTGATGTCTTGCCAGACCATGTTCTGATGTTGCATGCTGAACCCTTGAGACAAAGCTTCTGAGCGCTGAATTATGCGTACTCTTTATATATATTTCCTGAAAAGGAAATTGCATTGGATTAGAGTACCATATTATTTTAAGCAAAATTCATATTATTGTTATCATCAAAACTAAGATAATTGATCAGAACAAATCTTGTTCTAACACTCGTCAACCAAGAAATTAGGCAGTCACTATCTCTCCAACGAATCGAAGACATCTCAGGATCATACGACTTGTTCAAAAAAGAAAAAATGAACCGAAAAAAAGAAAAGAAAAAAGAAAGCCCGTTAAGTCAACAAACTTGAAAACAAATGACTTAGGCAAAAATTAGGGCATCCCGCTGGACTGCAAATATGAAATTCAAAAGAATTTGTCCAGGAAAAAGTTAGGGAAACAAAAAAGAGATCCTCAACAAAAGGGCAAAGTCGCGTGACTATAAATTCAAGATCGTATGATCAGACATCAAGAATAAAAGGTAAGTGACTGTCATGTCCAAACACCTTGTCGATTCCTCAATCGTCTCAAACTCCTCTTGAAGGATGAATGCTCGCATCAAGTTAACTGAACTTAGGTTGGAGAACATCACGAAGGGGGTGGGCACTAATAAAATTTTGAGCCTAAAAATCCTTTCTTCTAAAAAACCGTGAACTTGGCCACGTTATAACCTTTAAAAGTCCTAATTGAGGCAAGGTTAATTCGAAAGCATACTGTAACGAGAATACGGTAAACTGACTCCTAGGAGTTTTGCTAAACACTTGAGTTGGTATCGCACCACCTTTCATAAAAAAAAATCGATGTTTTAACATCCTTTCAAAAAATTTCTTTTTAAACTTCAAGACAAACATGAACTTTGCATTAGAATTATGTTTCTCATAATAAAAATTCTTTGCATATGAACAAGTACTTGACACCAGGAAAGCTTCCACCATGAACTGCAGATGAGAGGCCTAATCCTCTCAAGGGACAATTTGTCTTCATAACTCCGTTGAGATCGAGCGAGAATATCTCAAATACTGATCACCCTCAGGGGCACAAAAACAGTTGAATACTCTTTTGAGTAAGAATTCATATATCTGGGGCAATTAGGTCAAGACTCGAAGACTCCCTCATAAGTGTTTATCAGTCAGGGGCATTATTCCTAAGTTCATGATACTGGGGCATGCTGCTTATGATAGCACAAAATCATAGAAAGTTTTCTCGACAGACAAAGTTGCTTCAAAAATACATCGAAAAGCACAAATATCTCTTGCGCCTAACTCAGTGAGCTAAAGGCTAACGTTTACAAGGGGCATGTCATGCTATTATCCCATTCATCTGGGACAATCAAGTCAAGATTCAAAGAATCTATCAAAGACGCTGAACAGTCAGGGATTTATTTTCCCCGCAAAACACTGATGCAATCTGCTGTCGTCATTAACAACATTTTGCATTCATACATCATATACCTCATGGAAAATACATGCATAACATACAAAATTCTCATTTATTTTGAGAACGATCTGCAAAGGAAAATACTTATTAGTAAGAAAATGGAAAAATAAGAAATGCAAGAATAAATCTCAACCATCCATTATCACCACAACCCCATGATCCCTATTAAATAGGAAATTAAATTTAAAACTAATTTAAAATTCACCACTAAAACAGTGACACATATTCTTTCTTGCATTTCTTCTTCAAATTGCTTCGTACCAAATAGCACTACTCATTTGCAAATATCATTTTATTTTCGAATCTCACTTGACTCTCTTCCTTTCTGTCACTTTTCCTTTTCGCTTTTTTGATCACATTGTTTATTATTAGAATTTTAGCTTTATTATAATTAGAAGTTAAGAAATATTAGTTTATGTTTAAGTTATGTTTTATTGTTATTAATAGTTTTATTATTATTTTTTTACTAATTTTAATATTTTGTTACTAAAGATATGTCATTTTGTTTTGGACAAAACTTATGTTCAATTCTTTAGGTGTGGTTCTTACTATTTTCTAATGAAAATATGATAAGTGTATAATTTTCTCTTACACGTATGCAAATTTCTCCTCTTTTCACTCTGTAAATGATATTTAAGTATATTTGTCATATTTTTATTGAAAAATAGTAAGAACCACACCTAAATAATTGTACCTAAGTTTTGTCCTTTTGTTTTTATCATTACCAAGTTTATTATTATCATCATCATTTTAAAAAATAAAAATAGAAGAAGTCAGGTTGCCCAAGGATAACAACACAGCAATATGTGTCTCACCCAAACTTTCCAAAACAGTTCCGTGACAAGATCAGATCAAAATGGAAGAGATATGAGCCATGAAAGAATCTTTAAAGAATATATATCATCCTTCCAAAACAGCTCCACGACATAATAAGATCAAAGTGGAAATAGTTGAAACAAAATCAAATCTGAGCTTATTGCAGTCCCAAAACTTGAACAAAATCATCTCAAATCAAAGTGAATCAATGTCAATGTCTACTCCCTTCACTATAAAAGCGAAATTCTTCATCAGAAAGAGGGCAAGCCCATCGACCGAAAAATTCACTGAAAAAGCACCGAAAAAGAACTGAAAGTTTACAGAGCAATTGCTGCCAAAAAAAATTCAACACGGGCATCGTACACCCCCTCTGCGCTGAAGCATCACGCCACCGACGACTTAATCGAGACAACACCGATCTCGCCTCCATTCCGCATCACCCACGCAAGCAGCCGCACCACCGCGAACAGGAGTGCTCGTATCCCTCTGATTCGGCATCTGCAGGTAGGTTACTACTTTTGTTTTATGGTAAATTTTTCTTGTTGTTCTTTGTTTGAGATGGAGGAAATATTGGGGAGATTGAACATTGATATTGAGAAAGAGGGAATTGTTTGATTGTTATCCTTTTCAATTTTTGAGGGAGAATCATGTGTTGTTTCAGGAAGAAAAAGAAGAAATGATGGGTGTTAATGTGTTTTTTTTTTTGAAAAAGCTAAGAAATATATTAATAGGATACACAGCATAAGTTATGCCGTGATGCTGTTACAAGATTACATTTATATTGCTAAACAGAAGCCAAACATTATACTACTTCTAAGACCACCATTACAAGAATAATTAGACCACAAAAATTAAAACACGCAGCAGCAAGACACACACCGATCTCCACCACATTCAGTACCAACGTAATGTCCAACAGATTTATGATTCTCTGCATCAATATTGGGTCATGGTTAAACCCAATAGCTTTGGAGCTGCTACCAGGGAACTGCAATAAGAACAGAAGAAATGTCTCATAAAAAACACCATACCACCAAGCACTTTTGGAAATGACACGAGCCAGACTACAAATCTCGGAGTGATGATACCAAATCATAACGGTACATTTAACACCATATAACACCATAGAAACAATAACCTCCCTGGAAGTAACCGACCCGATCAATGCAGATTAAGCCCTCCGGATAATGAACAGGAACGAACAGGCGCACCTAAACCCCTCGGAACGGACATACTGTAATACATTTCAACGCCTTCACAACCACATTGATGCGCCTTTCAAGGTGACAGCAAGGAACATAGCAGGATTTGCAGGCCTTGAACGACTAAGTCGGGTTCCTCCAACCTAAGAGTCGAAGCGAGAGCTCCACCACACAACATAGACGGACTGTAAAACACACTCCAATTCAAGCATTTGACTGGCGTTTCACCAGAGACATAACAGAGAGCACAAAGATTTAGATCGACCCTCGACCGAACCTTAGACCTCTCTTCAATATAACCAAAAACAACCTCACTCATCCATACATCCAAAGCATGATCTGGGATTCATATACCATTAAGCCAAACAGTAGTCTACTCTTTTTGATCTAATGGTCAACCAATTCCGTGTTAATCTTTTTACATTTTCAACCATTTGCTCTACTGATATCACAGAGTTGTTAAATATTTTGTCATTTCTCGCTTTCCATATACTCCAAATGCAAGCAAACCACACCGCACTTACTCTCTTCGAGAAAACTCTTCCGCTTTCCAGTAGGCCTTCAAATTGCTCTAGATGCGCCAAACAGTCCTTTTGAAATACCGTGGATATTCCCAACCATTTGCTTATGGCGTACCAAAGACCTGCAAACATTGGACACTCAAAAAACAGATGAGGCGCCGTCTCTTCGCAACCACACTCCCCGCCACACTGACTTGACCCCTGCCCGATGACACCTCTCCTAAATAGATTATCTTTTGTAGCTAATCTATTGTGCATAATTCTCCACACAAGACACGACACTTTTGACGGAATCGATTTGTGCCAGACTTTTGACCAGGATAACCTTATGACAAACTCCCCCAACTTTTTATAGCACTCTCTAACTGAAAATTCATTTAGGTTCCCCCAGTCACCTATACCTAAACTGCAGATGTCACCCACCATAGTGATCTATCGCTACTACCTCCTATCCGCAAAACTCCTTGACTTTCGCCATATCTATTAGCCATAACTCTAAAGACCATTTCTCTCAACTTTAATTTTCTAAACCCATTTACTAAGAAGAGATTTGTTAAAAATTCTCAAATTTTTTATGCCCAAACCCCCCTCTTCAATTGGTCTACAAATTCTATCCCATTTTACCCAGTTAACTTTTCTCTCATCCTCGCTTCCTCCCCACAAAAATTGTTTGAAGAGGGATTCAAGTTTAGATATGATACCTGCCGGAGCCTTGAAAAACGAGAGGAAGTAGACTGGGATAGCTGTCAAAACTGATTTCAAAATAACCACGCGGCCACCAAAGGATAGATGCTCGTGTTTCCAATTAGAAAGTCGGGATCTTACCGTCTCAATCACAGGCTGCCACGACAACTTTGATCTATGATTTGCTCCAATAGGGAGACCTAAATAATTAAACGGAGTGGAGCTAATCTTACAATTTAGAATATTTGCAGCTTCTTGTAGCCAGCACTGGCATATATTTATTCCCACAAGACAACTCTTATGATAGTTAACTTTCAACCCCGACATCATTTCGAATAGCATTAAATTCTCCTTTATGATTCTGATATTCCCCTACCCCTTCTTCCCAATAGTTAATGTGTCATATGCATATTGAAGGTGTGTAAAACTTTCCTCTCCACCATCAAATCTATAACCAATGAATTTCCCCGAATCAACCGCTTTATTCATAAGCAAATTGAATCCTTCAGCGACCATAATAAATAGGAATGGTGATAACGGGTCTCCTTGCCTTAAGCCTCGACCCACCTCAAACTCCTTTGTAGGGCTACCGTTGACTAATACCGACACGTGCGCAGTTTTCAAGCATTATGAGATCCACCTCCTCCATTTCTCATGAAATCCCATCTTGGCCATAACAAAATCAAGAAAATTCCAGTCTACTGTATCATAAGCCTTTTCAAAATTAACCTTAAGCATAATCATTTCCTTTTTCCTCCGTTTTGCTTCATCCACTATCTCATTTGCAATGAGAACCCCGTCTAGAATTTGTCTTCCTGAGATAAAAGCTGTTTGTGTATCTGATATGATCGACCCCATCACCTTCTTTAGTCTATTAGCTAAAACCTTGGATATTACCTTGTAAATGCACCCGATTAAGGAGATTGGTCTGAAGTCAGAAAGTTTCAGTGGATTCTTTCTCTTTGGAACTAATACAATAAACGAGGAGTTTTCTCTTTTAACTATCCGGCCATTTGTGTGAAATTCTGCCATTACTCTCATGAAGTCATCTTTAATGTCAACCCAAAATTATTTTACAAAACCGAAATTCACACCATCGGGACCTGGACTTTTTGTACTGTCACATTCCCACACTGCTTTACGAATTTTATCTTCTGAGAATGCTTGTATTAGCTCATTAACCGCTGTTTCGTTGATTCGCTTGAAGTGCATGTTTTCAGGGATTGGTCTGACTCCTCTAACAGAAAAATGGTTTTTGAAGTGTTCAACTATTGCATTCTTTATTCCCCTGCTCCTTTCAGCATGTTACCATTAACCTCCAAAGCGAGAATTTCGTTTTCTCTTCTTCTCTTTTTTACGCACCCATGAAAGTATTTGGTGTTCGCATCCCCTTCCTTTACCCATTTGCTTCTGGATTTTTGCCACTGAATACTGCACTCCAGTTTTGATAAATTGTACAAACTTGCTGATGTCTCCCTCTTGGAGTTGATTTCCTCATCTGCAAGGCCCATTGATTCTTCTTTAACTTCAAGCCTATTTAATTCAGATTTTGTAGCCTTAATTTTTTCTCCTAAGTTTTGAGAATGATTTTTATGCCACTCCTTTAACCTTTCTTTTATTTGCTTTAACTTCTCCTTTAGGACAAACATTCCCCAGCCCTCCACCTTCAACTCTCTCCATTGTTCTTTGACGAAATTATGATAGCCTGCCTGCAATATCCTTCCAGCATGCTAGCATACGAAAAGGTCTCGGACCCCAATTTTGAGTAGATTCACAAAGCATGATTGGACAATGATCAGATAATTCTTTTTCGAGACACCATTGTGTACTTGCCGACCAATCCCTTATCCATGCCTCTGAAATAAGAAACCTGTCGATTCTACTCCTCGATGATCCTCCTGGTCTTGACCACGTGAATCTTCTTCCATGTAAAGGTAAGTCAATTAATTTTGCTTCCGTGATGAACTTGTCGAAATTTTCTATCTTGTTATTCCTCAAATTTGTATTGCTTCCTCTCCTTTCCGATTCATTCCGTACAGTGTTAAAGTCGCCGGCTATGCACCACCTGTCTTCACTTTTGGTCCAAACCAAGGTTTTTAATTCGTTCCACAGCACATGTTTTCTACTTGCAACACACGGGGCATACACATTCACGATGTTTACTGGCTTCTTCTCTGTTCCCCACTCCCCCTCCACACAAAGAACATGATCCCTAATTATTCTTCTCTTTACTGATAGCACATTATTGTCCCAGATTGTTAGAATTCCTCCAGATCTTCCTTCAGATGGTTTAAACATAAAATCACACTCAATAGAACCCCACAACCAGATGCATAGGCTTCTCTCTATAGCTTCCATTTTTGTTTCCTGAATGCAAATCACATTTGGTTTTTGACTCTGTATTAATTTTTATAGTTCCTTTTTCTTCGCTAGACCCCCTAAGCCCCTAATATTATAACTGATTATCTTCATAAGATTATTTAACCTCTAGCACCTTGTGACACCCAAACTTGCTTACGAATTTCCTTCCTTCCCTTTCAACCCTGATACGAGTTCTTGTAGTATTTCACCTTCTTCTCCTTTATGAATTAAGCCATATTCTTCTCCCAAATTTCACACATCTCTAGCAATTTCTTTAGCATCTCCATGAAGTAAAACCCAATTTTTCTTCTCGGCCTCATTATCAGTCAAGATCAATTCTGGTTTAGCACTAACCTGTTTATGTTGACGACTTTGGTGGCTGCAGTTACATTTAGATGCCTCCTTTTTTCCTTTCCTCCAAGCTCTTTTCTTTTCTTTCATTATTGCTATCCTCCTCTTCCTTCTATCCTTTGATGTTTGAGCTGTTTCTTCCGCTTCCAGGATCAATTTTTGTTTTCCATGTGCATTCCTTTCTTTTGTTGCTTCCTCCACTTCCTTTGTCGTGTTCTCTGTTATGTCGGTCACCTCGATACCATCTCTCATACCTTGGACCTCCACAATGCGTGAACGATATTCTAGTGATTTTGTGTTAAGTTGGGACAGGACTGGATTATCCTTGTTTATTTCCCCTGACTTATCACTTTCATCATGTGGGCTATTTAAATTTTTTATGTTATTTTTAGAAGTTGGGCTTAACTTGTCCTGCGGCCCAACCCGAACATCCCCACTTGTTGACTCATTCAAATTTTCGTCTCCACTCATGCCTCCACCTAGTTCGCCGCCTTCATTGATTTTGGGTGCGCCGTCTTTACTATTCTCCACCAATTTCAAAGTTGCTTTATTTAATTCTCGTACCGTTCCAGTATTAGGGTGTTAATGTGTTGATACATCTCTTAATGTGTGGTCTTAATTTTCTTTTTTTTTTTAATTTATTTTGTCCTACCACGTGTCAATTTATTATTGGTTCTTAAATCATGGTTGAAAAGTCAAAACCTAGTAGTTCTATCCTATTAAATTGGAATTATTTTTTTTATTCAAAAAATGTGGACGTTTACGTGAACTTTGCTGCAGCATATTTTTGTTCCTTTCTGTTTCTATTCATTACTTGGTTTATTTATTTTGTATTAATTTAGTCTTTATTTTAATAATAATCGTGTTAATATATTTACTTTAATTTTAGGATTAATTCAGTTTCATTTTAGACTTTGTGTAGCTTTTTAATTTAGGGTGTGTTTGGTTTGGGGTAGATGGAGGGGAAGGGAGGGAATATTTCTAATTAAATGTGTTTGGTTCAAATTTTATGAGGGGAGGGGAGAGGAGCAAAACCCCTTCAAAACACACTTTTTGTGTCCCCAAATCGGGGGATTTGGAGGGGAGGGAATCTGAACATGCATATTTTAAAACTTATCATAATTACTATAATATCCTCAATTTTATTTTAATATTCCAAAATTATTCATTTTCTTTTGTATTAATGCTCTCTTCTGTGTGATTTTTTTCGATTGTAATTTTTCTCGATTGCTTCTATTAACTTATTATAATTATTCTCAACCTTCAAATTATTTTAAAATTTTTGTCCTTAATATAAATCATAATCATTGTACTTTTTTGATTTTTTTTATAACTCTTTTATGTTTATTTATATTTTTTTTCAAATTTTTTGTTATGTATCCTATCATATTTTCTTTTATATCAAACTTTAAATCTTTCATTTTAATTTTTTTATTTATTTTATTAAAATATTTAAACGATTTATATTTAATAATAAATTATTTTATGTATTTGATGTGTTAAATAATTTATTATGATTTAAAAGTTGTTATCAACATATAGTTTAATTTGTTTTTGAACATTTTATTCGAATTAAGTGAACTCAATTTTTTAACATTATGTAGTAAATTATAACTTTTTAGTCACTCAATATTAGAAATTTTATTAACAAAAAAATATGTATAAATTTTTCACATTTAAATATCATATTGTATCACTTATATAAGGTAATAAGGATAAAAATGTAAATTATTAATAAAACCCCTCCTCTCCTGAACCGAACATATTTTTAATTATAATCCCTCCCTTCCCCTCCCCTCTCCTCGTTTGAACCAAACACCTATCTGATTAAAAAAATCCCCTCACCTCCCCTCCCCTTCCCTCCCCTCCATTGAAATCCCTCCCCTCCCATCCCCCTCATTTGAACCAAACAAACCCTTAGGTGAAAAATTCAAAACAAAACACAAAAACATATAAAAATACAAAAAAAAAATTAAAAAATATGTTGCGTTCAATTTAGTTTTTTTTATTAAAAAAAAAATTCTTCACAAATTAAAATTCACTCAACCAACCAAATTTCTTTTTCATCTAACTTAATTCCTAATTCAAGACAAAATATTTTTTTTATAAACTAAAATCAACCAATCAAAATCTTTAAGCCGAGCTACGAAGACTCTGATTTCATTCCTTGATGAATACGTAGGCATAAAGTGCGATGCTTTAGCGAGTCTACTAACAAAACAACCTAACATTTTCCCTTATAATTTCTTCCGTAAATATTCAATCTCTTTATAAATAATTTCTTTGTAAATAAATAATTGAATTAGAAATAAAGCAAATATAAACACACTTATCCTAATCCTAGAGAAGGTTCCCCTTGAGTACAAGGGAAGTGAAGAGTGTCTAACACCTTCCCCTTGCTTAATTGACTCCCGAATCTAGAATCATTCCCTTTTAGGTTTTCCCCTTGTTTTCGTTGTCCTTAGAACGAATAAATGATGGTGGTGACTCTCTGTATTTTGCCGACCGCAACACCAATTCCTTACGATTCCATTCCAACAACAGCCTAAAATGCACATAAACCATCATGTTTTCACAATACAAAAACAACCCATCGTCGTAGGTATCATATACATCAATTAGAAGTATTTCCACATCAATTTCTTCATAATCTTCATATAATCATAACAAACAAAAACTAAAAACACAACCTACCGTTACCTAAACCTTCTATCAAATATAATAATTACAATAACTCCCCTGACCTTAGATTCCTAGTGGCAATTGATTTCTCTTCGCTTTCTACAGAATCCCTCTGAGTTCTTTGTGCCCTAGCTCTCTTTCATCACTTCTCCCAAATTCTCACGATTGCACAGAATGGCAAAAATTGACACTCTTTCCCTTTAGTCAAACTTACCCCTTGGACCCCTAATATGCTATTCTCATCTTACCCTCACTTAACCACTTACCAGTTACTAATAATCCCTTACATCTCTACTCCAATTATTTTATTTTATATAATTTTAGATAATAATAATTCTAATTAGTAATTCTAAGCAATTATAGTAATTATCTATATTATTATATTATTTTAATTAATGTCTTAACCCATACTACTCCACATACATCACACATAGACATCACATGTCACATTCATCCAAACATCACATATATTCACAGCTAAATCATAGTACTCATATCAACTCATATATTCACACTAAATCAAGTAAATTACTAGTTAAATAATTAATCTAGATTTTAGGGTGTTACACATTACACCCCTTACCTCGATTCCTAGTGATTGATTATACTCTTTTGTGTCTTACGGAATTCTCTTCTTGGTTTTCTGTGCCCTAACTCTCACTTCACGGTTTTTTCCAAAATTCCACGATCGTATAGAATGACCTTTATTCCCTTCTTTGGCTTATTCTTATTTTATCCTTTGGATCCTTTTTATGTTATTCCCCTTATGCCCTCACTTAACTCACCTTAAAAATCTACTTAACTATTATTATTATTATTATAACTCTAAATAATATAACCCAATTATTTAAATCTAAATAATTCTAATTATCACCTTAATCCACCACTACTCCACAACATATTACACATACATCACATAAATCCGCAATAAATCACAAATAATCAATTGAATAATTAAATCTAAATTTTGGGGGGATACACATCAGCCATTGGGTTTTTGTGATCCTCATCACCCCCCAAATTATGTATGTTGTTTGCGAAAATCTCTCCATGGTCTTAAGCAAGCGCCTCGTGCCAGATACCAGTGCTTTGCTAACTTTGTCGCCACCGTTAATTTCAGCATATCACATCCGATTACCCAATCTTCATCTACCTTCGTGGCTCTGACTTGGCTTACATCTTACTTTATGTTAACGACATCATTCCCATAATCTTTTCTCATGACCTACGCAAATCTATCATGGCACTTCTTGACTCCGAGTTTGCTATGAAGGATCTGGGACTGATAAGCTATTTTATAGGTATTCTAGTGACCAAACATGCAAAAGGATTGTTTCTTAGTTAGAGTACCTACGCCAACGATACTATTGCTCGACAAGGCATGGCATTATGCAAACCATCTACTACTCTAGTTGACACAAAACAGAAGCTTAATACCTATGATGACACTCCATATGATGATCATACATTATATCAGAGTCTTATATGTGTATATAAGTATGCCAAACTATGGCATCAAAAGCTTGGACATCTGCACTTAAAAGGTATGAAGAAGGTCTTATTAAGTGAAGTTGTCAAAGGTATTCCCAGATTGAAGATTTATGAATAAAGGATTTGTGGTGAATGTAAAGTTGGGAAACAAACAAGGATGTCCCATAAGAAGCATCAACATCTGACTACCACTTATAAGGTTCTTGAGCTACTTCACATGGACTTAATGAGACCTATGCAAGTTGAAAGTCTTGGAGGAAAGAAGTATGCATATATGGTTGTGGATGACTTTTCTAGATTCACCTGGGTGAGTTTCATCAGAGAGAAGTCTAATGTCATTGAAGTCTTCAAAGAACTGTGTTAAAGGCTCCAAAGAGAGAAAGGGTGCAATGTGGTCAGAATCAGAAGTGACCATTAGAAGGAATTTGAGAATAGCAAATTTGAAGAATTATGTTCTGCTAAAAGGATTAGTCATGAGTTCTGATCACCTATCACTACTCAACAAAATGGGGTGGTGGAACGCAAGAACAGGACTATCGAAGAATGTGCATGGGTCATGCCTCATGCTAAGAAACTCCCATATTATTTCTAGGTTAAAGCTATGAAAACTGTATGTTACATCCATAATAGAGTAATTATCAGATCTGGAACTTCGATTACTCTCTATGAACTATGGAAAGGAAAAAATCCAACTGTGAAATACGTCCATGTTTTTAGAAGAAAATGCTACATTCTGGCTAATCGAGAACAGAGGAGGAAAATGGACCCTAAAAGTGATGATGGAATATTTCTGGGATACTCTACCAATAGTAGAGCATATATAGTGTTTAACATAAGAACAAAAGTGATTATGGAGTCTATAAATATGTAGTGGTTTATGCCTCACCAAAAGAGGCTGATGTCACAAATGATGTTGGAATATTCTTTCCTATGGATAATAGTGAAACATCTACGCCTATAGAGAATGTTGAAACATCCCCTCCTAAGGATGCTAATGGTGGTGACTCAGATGCAAATACTGAACCCGAAGACGCTAAGGCAGTTGACAAAGGAACCTCTATCATGATTCAGAAGGATCATCCTAAGGAGCTTATCATATGAGATTTGAATAAAGGGGTTATCACCAGGTCAAGAGAGGTTGTGTCAAAATCATGCGTTGTTTCAAAAGTTGAACCAAAGAATGTCAAGGAAGCCTTAACTGATGAGTTGTGGATTAATGCTATTTAAGAGGAACTTGAATAGTTCAGGGGAAATGAGGTTTGGGATTTAGTACCAAGACCTAAAGGAACTAATGTTATTGGAACAAAATGGGTGTACAAGAATAAGTATGATGAACAAGGTGTTGTTACCAGAAACAACGCCAGACTTGTTGCTCAAGGATACACTCAAATGAGGGAGTGGACTTTTGTCGCACGCTCGCGAAAAGATGATTTGGAATCAACAGAATCGCCGCCGAACTTTATTTATCCCACGAAGGGAAAGCATCGAGAAAACCCGGAAGAAAGAAAGGATAAGAAAAGGTCTTACGACCAAAGATCGGGTAAGAAGTCGGTTACGCAAGGGGAAGGTATTACACCCCTCACGTCTGTGGTACTCCACAGGATCCGCTTATGTTTGTTTCTAATCTAAGGGTGTGTTAACTATTGCTTGCTTGCTAAGAGGAAAAATGAAAGGATTAAAAAAATACGGGAGGAATAGAGTTTTTTAAATAGTTCTGCTCGCTTAGGTCCTGCAACCTAATGCATACGTATCCCCTTATCAGAAATCAGAGCGTCGTAGTTCGGATCACATGTTTTTGTTTGTTTTTGTGTTTTTTTAGTGGACGAAGTTACATTCGCATTCTAGCATTAGGATAGCAGCTCGACGAGTGGAGTCTTATGTGTTACTTGTCTGCGATCGAAAGGAAGTAACATATCTGATTAATGGGAAAGAAAGCCCTGAAGGCAAGAGAGAGAAGAGAGAATTGGTTTGTGTTTTTTAACGTAATTCTATGGTGAACAAAACTCGCTACAAGGATTTGCACCACTTCCTTACTTTGTTTAGGTTTGAACCTTTATTAACTATTTTAGAGTGTTTTTGATTGGTGTCTTTTAAAGGGGATTTATTTGTGACTTGGATCATACCAAAAAGAGTTTAAGTATTTAGAGAAATACACCAAGGTCTACACCTCAATCATTTCTCTAAGTAGCGGTTAAGAAATACACTGAGGCCTACGCCTCAATCATTTCTCTCCCACTAAGTAGAAAAGAAATACATCGGGGCCTACGTCCCAATCATTTCTTTCCCACTATAAAAGAAATAGTAGTATGATCTTTGTCGGTATTTATTAGGTTTTTTAGAGTGGAAAAAGAAAAAGGAAAGGAATCTAATCTAATATGAACTAAGAGAAGTTTCTAAGTCCTAAATTGTCAAGTTAAGATTATACCTAAAGTTAGGATTTTAAAGAAAGAGACTAGCCTAAGTGTTATGTGAAGATTATAAGTCCTAAGATCTAAAGGAACATGTAAATGGGATATCACAATCATAAGCAAAAATCAAGTAATACAATGATACAAAAAATTGCACAAAAGCATGAAGTAACAAGTCAAACTATAGTACAAAAATTGATTAAAAGGACTATTATTATTATTATGAGATTTTTATGTGAGGAATTGAATTCTAATTCAAGAGAAAATCTAAATTGACAATTCTAAAAAGAAGTATTTTTATTGCATAAAGGAAATGGGAAAAATCTAAGTAAAACCTATATTTTACTAAAAAAAGAGTCAGGGGTGAAAATTGAAATTGATAGGGCATATAGTAACTCTAGGCGCAGGCCCAACCAATAGCCCAAGGGAGAGTTTTGTTACAGATTTTGTTTGCCAAAAATGGATGGCATGGGCCTCAGGGGGTATGAGAGAAAATTATACCCCGTACCCCTACATTTATCCCAATACCCCTACAATTTTAAAAAAATCCCAATTTTGTCCTTATTAAATTTTTAACTTTTCTTTTTTATTTTTTATTTTTACATTTTTACTGTATGTACGGACGAACTGGTGAGTAAAATCCAAAACCGGACAACCCAGGGGTGGGTGTTCCGGTTCTTTTTTTTCTTTCAATTTTACTGAACCGGATATCCCAGAATTGGGTGTTCCGATTTGTTAATTTTTACTAACCGGATATCCCCTATGTGGGTATTCCGGTTCCTTTTTTTTTCAATTTTTTTTTCATTTTTTTTATTTTTTTTTTACATTTTTTTAGTCAAATCATCGTTCATTTCAAGCACAGCTTGCTCCAAGATTTTCTCCGGATCTTCAAACGAACTCACAAGAGCATTTGCATAAGACTGCATTACTAAGATGACAAATGAGAAAAATTAAACCTAAACCGAAAATCTCAAAAACAACTTCTAGAGTGATTTCTTCACCTTCACGACTCTAGCAAACCTATCAAATAGGTTCATGCTGGCACCGATCGCTCCTTCGCCTCGCACCCGTTTCGCAGTCCTCACTCCTCTAAATTTCAAAGTGTCCACTGCGAGAATTAATAATAACAAATTAAAATTAGCTAAACTAATCACGCGCTAATTGTTGAGGTTAATTGAATTCGCTGAGAGAGTAACGATTGTGAGAAAACCTGGTCTGCCGAAAAATGTAAAAAAATATAAAAAACATGAAAAAAAATTGAAAAAAAAAGGAACCGGAATACCCACATAGGGGATATCCGGTTAGTAAAAATTAACCGGATTACCCAATTTTGGGATATCCGGTTCAGTAAAATTGAAAAAAAAAAAGAACTGGAACACCCACCCCTGGGTTGTCCGGTTTTGGATTTTACTCACCAGAATTCTCCATCTTTTCGTCCGTACATACAGTAAAAATGTAAAAATAAAAAATAAAAAAGAAAAGTTAAAAATTTAATAAGGACAAAATTGGGATTTTTTTAAAATTGTAGGGGTATTGGGATAAATGTAGGGGTACGGGGTATAATTTTCGGTATGAGATAGCAAATCTGGTGGAGGCCCAAGCATTGTTATGATTTTTATGATTGCCAAAAAAAAGCTATGGGCCTAAGGGGGGAGAGTTAGCAATTAGTGAAGGCCCATGTTGATTTGATCCAAGATGATTATTATTCAGACTTTTTTTCAGAAATTATTATTCAGATTAATAATTAAAAAAACTAATAATATTGAAAGAAACAAAAAAGAAAGGGGATTAGGGTTAAGCATCTGTGACCTTTAGACTTTCTTCTTCTTCACGACCAAACGGCCGGAATTTCTCAATGGTGAAATCTCCGATCGAAGTTCCGATCGCCGCCACGGATAAAGCCAGGAGCTCAACGTCCTCGCATCCTCTTTGTCCACCCTTATCTCTGCCGGAGGCACACTCTGGAGATTCTTTGAAGGTGACGAGAGAACAAGAAATCCGGAGAGTCAAGGTGAGCTTTCTAATCCGTTGCTTTCGCGGATTCGAATTCCTTCTACTTTGCTTCTCGCTTTGAATTCTTCTTCTCTGGACTCAGCTCCTCTCTCGTTTCCGATTTCTAATTAGTTTGGATCGTTGTTCTTGTTGCGTCGTGATGATGATTGATGCATTTTCTTGCAGATTCCAATTGTTGTTGTTGTTTGATGATACTTCACGAAGTGAAACTCGAAGGTTCATGAAGTTGTGCGGTGGTGATTTTTGCGGAGCAGTAGAGGATTGATGACGGAGATGATGATTGTTGAAGTGAGATTGAAGAGGTTGAATCGAGAGAATGAAGAAGGCTTTTTTTTCTGAGATATGGATTGAAGTTTCTGGTAATTGAAGAGGATAGAGAGAGTTGAAGCAGGTTGTGATGACGGAGTTTTATAATTTTAGTGGTGAATGGTGGATGAAGGAAGAGGTGAGGGATGAAGGTGATGATTCCAGAATTCTGAAATGATTGTGATGATTTATGGAGAAATGGTGGAGATAATTGGAGAAGGAGAATGATGAATTGAGGGAGTATGAGAAAAATGGTGGAGAGCTTTAAGAGAGTGTGGAAGTATGGTTATATAGAGGTTGAAGGATGAGATGAAGTTTGTTGAATTCAGTTATGGGGTGGTTACAAATTTTGTTAGTAGTTATAAAACTGTTAGGAATTAGTTTAGGTTGAAACTGAGTTTGTTAAATCGGTTATGGAATGTCTCAAGGTTAGTTGTTATGTTTTGGTTGAACTTCTTTGTTCTGATCTTTTTCTCCTCACCTCTTTGTTATGCGAATTTTCTTTTTTTGTGTTGACAATTCTCCTTCTATTGGCTTATTAACAGGTCTTGAACCAACCGTCTCTTGTTGTTGAAGCTGTTGTGTTGTGTTGTGGCTTCGACTTCGAATAGAAGCGAGAGTGGTGGACTTAGGAGTATGTGACAGGTACTGTTAGAATCTTTTTTTTGGATTATGCAGAAATTTAGTAGTGTATGCAGGGCTGCATTGTGATGAATTGCTGCCTGAATGTGATGATATATGCTTTGGTCTGTATGCTGATATTTTGTTAATAAATTGTGTGTTCAATATGCTGTTACATGATGAATTGTAGTCAGTTACTTCTGAATTTCATGTGTGTTGTGTACTGATGCTGAATGTGACTTATCCGCCGTATATTGAAGTGAAAAAGGACCTTGTCATGTGGCTGTTATGTGGACTGTATGATAGTAGGCGATTTTGGGCCAAACTGCATTTGGACTGAATTGTATTTATAAACCATAGAACTGAAACTGTTAGAATGTTGTTAATTGCTGCTGTCAGTTAAAATAGCTTAGTGAAGCTCCCTTCGAATCGCTTAGTGTACAGGTCCTGCTTATGTGTATATGTCGAGTCTCGATTTTATGCTGGAGTGGTGTATAAGTTATTTTTCTAATCTGAACCGTATTGAGCTTGCGACTGACACAACACCGCTTGGTCTGAATTTAGTGTATGCCTGAATCAAATGAATGTGTGTTGATTGTAAGTATTGAACACGGTTGCGTATGTCTGCTCCGTTTTCTTCTGAACCAGCGCGAGTCTTGATTCTTTTTGTACTGAGGTTGCAAGTTTGGAATTGAGAAGTGAGTGTGAAACTGTTCTTGGTTTACCCGATAGAGTAGATTAACTGTTTTTGAGATTTTACAATGCGATGCAGCGGTCCGAACCGGTTCAGTGTCTTATTTTTGCAAGGTATATGGTTCTGAGGTATGATTTGTGAATGGTTATGGAACTGATTTGTTTTGTACACACTATGCAGGTCTGGGAATTCAAGGCAGCCAAGGTTCTGTTTACATAGGCATGGAAGAAGAAATATGGGAAAATGACTCCTAGGCACACATGGAAATTATGGATTGAAGTGATCTTGAAAGAAGATTAGTGGAGCTTAGCCCTTGTAGCATAAGTTTAAATTTCTTTTTCTTTGTAGTTTACTGAACATAGCTTGTGTAATGAACCTATATTGATATTGAATAGACTCACTCTTTGAGAGATTCGAAATTCAATGTACAAATTGTCTTGAATTTTTGTGGTTAAAAATGGAGAATATGTAATGGACTCTTGGATTTTATAATAATGAATGGGTTTTGATGGCCTTTGAGCTTGAAATATAATGTAGACTTTTCTTTCTTTAAGTTTAAATTCATTTTCTTTTCCCTCCAATTCTTTTGAAGTTGAATTTCAAACATTTGCTTTCTTGAATTTGCAACTTGAATAAATCATGATAAGAGAACCCTTGTACCCTTGAATGAATATCAAACCAATTGAATCCTCTTGATTGAATGATCCATGAATTGGTCAGCTGTTTCTCTTTTCCCATAATATTGCTCTTTTGACTTTTTATTATAATCCAAACAATTACCAAACGAATAAATCCAAATGTCAGATTAAATGAATGAGGCTTTATGAATCCCTTGCAAATGTCTCCAAATGATTTCGAGTGAGACTTCTTGACTAATAACATTCCAGGATGAATGGTTTTCATAAAGAAATCCTTCTTGAGTAATACCTGATTAGGGAAATAAACCCTAATCAAGGGATGGTGAGAAGCGCTGATATATAATGAGTGGGATCAAAGTATTAAGAAGAAATAGCCCTTGATGATGCAACCAAGCCTTTGAGATACAACCAGTTGAGAATCCAACACTAACACAAATCTACCTCAGTTGTAGCATACTAACAGAATTCCAACCTTTCAACCCCCTTGATCCTGTGATAGAATTATTGATGAATCAATGCATAAGATATTACATGACCTATTGGAGAGATGCATATGAATGCGAAGTTTAAGCCAATTAGAAATAAAATTAGATGGGCAAATTTTGGGTTGCAACAACTTTGATGAAACATTTTCTCATGTGGCTCGCCTGGAATCTATCAGGTTACTACTTGAAGTGGCATGCATTTTAAAGTTCAAGCTTTTCCAAATGGATGTTAAGAGTACCTTCCTAAATGGCTACCTAAATGAATAGGTGTATGTTGAACAACCAAAAGGATTTCGTGATCCTGCCTTTCCAGACCACGTGTTCAAACTGAAGAAGGCCTTGTATGGTTTGAAACAAGCTCCCAGAGATTGGTACCATAGGTTGATTGGTGAATTGAAGAAAGGATCTGTGAGCATGGTTGGTGAATTAACCTACTTTCTTGGGCTACAAATCAAGCAGATGGAAGACTCAGTTTTCCTTTGACAAGGAAAATATGCAAAGAAGTTTGTGAAGAAGTTTAGATTGGAGAATGCCACTCACAAAAGAACTCATGCTCCTACACACTTGAAGTTATCGAAGGATGAAAAAGGGGTTAGTGTTGATCAAAGTTTGTATAGATGCATGATTGATAACCTTTTCTACCTTACTGCTAGCATATCAGATATTACTTTTGTTGTTGGAGTATGTGCTAAGTATCAAGCAGAACCTAAAGCAAGTCATCTCAAACAAGTCAAAAGAATTCTGAAGTATGTGAATGGTACGTGTGACAATGGGATACTGTATTCACACAACTCAAACTCTCAATTGTTGGGTTATTGTGATGCTGATTGAGCTGGAAGTGCTGATGACATGAAGAGTGCCTCTGGTGGATGTTTTTTCTGGGAAACAACTTGATCCTATGGTTCAGTAAGAAGCATAATTGTGTATCTCTTTCTACAGCTGAAGCTAAGTATATAGCAGCAGGTAGCAATTGTTCTCAACTTGTGTGGATGAAGCAAGTTCTGTTTGAATACAATGTCACACAAGATGTTATGATATTGTTCTGTGACAATTTCAGTGATATAAATATTTCCAAAAATCCTATTCAACATAGTAGGACCAATCACATTGACATCAGGCATCATTTCATTAGAGACCTTGTTGAAGACAAATTCATTAGAGACTTTTGAGCATGTGAAAACGGAAAATCAGCTTGATGATATTTTTACAAAGGTATTGAATGCAATTCAGTTTGAACAATTAAGGAGCAAATTAGGCATCTATGTATGTGAAGAATTATAGCAATTACTGACTGGATATAGTCATACACTAAAGAGAAAGAGAGAAGATCAAAACATCGTCTCTCTCCCAACGAGATTAGTGCAACTTCATTGAGGATTCAGATATCCTATTACCATCAAGGATATCTGTTTGATCCAGGAATTTCAGTGCAGCTTGCTGACGTTAGCCTAGGATTTGTTTAGCATTATATACTATATGCTAATGTATGTGTGTGGTTTTTCTTTGTTGGTTACTTACTTACATTGTTTTATATTATTATGGCTAAAAAGGAGGAGTAATATTGTGTGATTTTACGCTAACCACTAACCACTGATTGAGGGGGAGAAGTTTATTTTTCCCTGGTGTGTTACTGATGAGTTAGTGTTGTTGAGGGGGAGTGTTTTGTTCCTTAACAGGTGTGAAGAAGAGCTGGATTGGCATGTATGCAGAGATGTCAGACAAAATGTCATGACATCATATTGACTGGTTGGGAAAGTGCATTTCTCAACTACTATGTGTAGATTCCACTGACAGTTTGTTTTTTTGCTACTCTATGATTGTGGAATTTATGCCGTGTATTTTCCACAGGGCTGAAAATTACCTTTGTGTTTGATTTATTTCAGTCGTTAGGTTGTTAAGTTGTTTTAGCCAAAATAAGCCAAAGGAGGAGATTGTTAATTTTCTATGTTATGATTGGCATTATGTTTGGTAAAACTAACTTATGGGAACATGTTGAGCAAGGAGTTCTATTCACTTTAACTGAAGAAGACATGTCGAAGAAAGATGTGCTATGTAGGATCCATTCGACATCGTGTCTATTAAAGTTGCAGCTGGATCTGTTAAAGTTAGTTTAATGTACAAGTGCGGAATATTTTGGAATATTATGCAATCCTATGTGGCACTTGATTTAGGGATAAGAGATTGTATCTATTTTCAAGATATTTGATTGGTTTCTAAATATGGAGAATATTTAGGAAACTAATGATCGAAGCCCTATCTCATGGAGAAGATTGTGGAATATTTTCCGGAGTGCCTTGCTGCGATTTGATGCCCAAGTCCAGTCCAGAAGATTGTTTTAAATAAAATAGCAAGCATCAAACCTAGTATTGTGTGGGACTTACATTGTAGTTTGTGTGAGGGTTTGTGTAGTCTTGTCTATTGTGAGCCTCTCTAATATCATATTGATAGAAGAGTTTGGTGTTTTCATTGAGTTATAAGTTTCGTGTTCATTCATAAGCTTTTAAGCATTGAGTGACTGTGTTTTGGAAGTGTGTCGTCTAATATTTTGTAATTGATCATCACGATTGTGATTGAGGGGGATTGAGAAGGGCCTCATACCTAGGTGAGTCTTAGGTAGAATTATAGCACGAGTAATGATTAAATGAGAAGGCTATAAACATGAGATTGTTTGCATAGTACTTTGAATTGATACTATCATAATGGACTTATCACTGGCTTGGTAGCCCCTAGAGTAGGTATTGTTGATACCGAACTGGGTGAACAATTATTTGTGTTCTATAAAGTTTCTGTACTGCACTTTTATATACCTTGTCATTGTGAGTTGTTTAGAGATTCATTGTCTTAACATCTCTCAGGACATCTGAGATATAAACACCAACATTTCACTATGATTTAGCTGTGAATATATGTGATGTTTGGATGAATATGACGTGTGATGTCTATGTGTGATGTATACTGGTTTAAGACGTTAATTAGAATAATATAATAATATAGATAGTTAGTGTGATTGCTTAGAATTACTAATTAGAATTATTATTATCTAAAATTATATAAAATAGAATAATTGGAGTAGAGATGTAAGGGATTATTAGTAACTGGTAAGAGGTTAAGTTAGGGTAATATGAGAATGACATATTAGAGGTCCAAGGGATAAGTTTGACAAAAGGAAAAGAGTGTCAATGTTTTGCCATTTTGTGCAATCGTGAGGATTTGGGAGATGCGGTGAAAGAGAGTTAGGGCACGAATGTCATACCCCAAAATTTGCCCTATTTATTTTACATCTAATTATTAATTGGCATGATACAATTCTACATGTCTAGCATGGGTTTATTTCTAAAAGGCGTGTCTATCAAACTAGTGGGCTTAACATTTAAATTGTTTAGTGTCATACCCCAAAATTTGCCCTCATATATTTACAAACGCCATTTTATTTCGAATAAATAAATTGGCACAGTTGGTAAAAATTTGAGTGTGAATGGTACAATAGCACGAGGTCCCGTGCTCGAGTCACATTATTAACATTTTTTATTTGTTACTAACATTTTAGGCTAGTTTTTTAATTGGTTAAATATAATTATAAAAACTCAATGAGAATAATTCCTTCTATTTGGGCTTTTAGTTATTTTTAATTAATTTTGGTCCATCAAGTTTAACCTAATTTTGTATATTATAAATAGGACAACCTTTACACAACTGAGGGGAGGGGAGCGAACCCTGATTCCACACTCTCTTCCGTACAGGCCTAATTCCATTCATATTACCACACTCTCTCACGTACAAATTTCTTCCCCAAACCAGTACCTACACTCACCATTTGATCTATGTCTTTTTTCACAAAAATACTCACATGAGCAACCGTCCACCACCATTAACAATAGAACCACACATCAAATTCTACATACAAACATAAACCATACATTCCCTCACTATTCATGATCATCTTCAAATTTCATAAAACCAATCATCACCATCATTCATCAACAAAAAAAAGAAACCGAAAAACAACCTGCAATTTTTCATAACATCACGTTCAACTCCTAAACACTACAGCAACAGATGCCGAAATCGAGAAAAGGACAAAGAGAAATAAAATTGAATCTCGTCAATATCAGTTGTGTTTTCTTTTCGTTCACTCCTGTTGGTTGTTTTTTTTTCCAGATTTGATGACAAAGAAGAGAAGAACAGAGTTGTTGCTTGATACCGATACTCAACTATCCGCCGCCTCCAATCTTGATCGTAGCCGCCAGAAAAACAACGCACAAAAACTTTCAATAATACAACAATATCAACACCAATCCATCATCGCACCTCTTCGAATTACCGCGAAAACAATTCGATTCCAATGCCAAGCTTCCATTCAGTACCTGCTGCAAAAGAATTGATTCATTCAACAACATTCGACTAAACAACTCTAATTATCATTTTACAGAATGCTAACATGAGTTATTTAAAGAAGCAAATCAGTTGATTTTTGTTCTGTTTGCAGGTTTTTGTTGTTTGAGAAAGGCTGAAGCGATTCGAAAAGTGAACGGCACCGCTGCGACACCGAGCGCTGATCTACTCCGCTATTGAATCAAGCAACCTTCTCTGATGAGTAAATCACGCGCAACAACGCCGGCAACCGCACAAGCGCTCCTCCGATTGGCCCCTCGTAACCCACACGAGCTGCGCTTTCCGCCGGCTACGAAGTTGTCTCCGATCTGTTTTGAGTTTGTCTTGTTTCACTTGCTTCTAATGTTCACCTTTTGATAACATTTATTTTGCTGTTGTATTTAACTTTTTTGGAATTGTTTTGTTGAAAGTGAGAGAGAAAGAAAAGGTAATACAAAGTGAGAAGAGGAACGTGTGGTTGATTTCGTTTTACTATAGCATCTTATCATTTTCTTGTATTTTCATTCTAATTTTTATTTCCTTTTCCCTGCCACATGTCAAATGCTAATTGGATGTAGAAAATACTGAAAAGTCAAACGAGGAGAAACCTAAGGTGAGTTGGGCGGACCACCTTACTTCCTTTCATACTTATTTTTATTTTTGTTAAATAAATAGTTAATAAAAAAAACTATATATAATTTTGTCTTAGTTTTGATTTTCTTTTTAGAATTTAATAGGTATATTTTTTATGTTCTTTAATTAACTTAGATCAATAATAATTGTTAGCACTATTTTTCTATACATATATTCGTGTCTACCTTTTTCTTGATTTTTTTTGCGAGGTACTACCATCATGAGCATTGGACTGTTATGGTGGACCTTCAAGAGTCGACTACACCTGATTCGAGCATCCAGTCTTCAGGGTTTATTATCAGACATCTTTCGACCACGCGCCTCGCCTTCTACAAAGGTTAACCTCGAGGCTGCCTCTGACCGCCAACCATATCAGATCAAATTCGAAGCTAAGTGCCTATTTACTTTATTTATTATAAATTTCTTTATTCTTTATTTTTAGGGTTAGTAACGTTTGCCTCCGAACTGATAATGCACTTACCCTATTTTTGTTTGCCATTTTTTCCACCTTTTCAGGGTTTGTCGACTGCCAAAGCTACGAGTATTGGTAACCCTAAACCCTAACCCTGATATTTTCTGTCTTTTATTATTACTTATGCCAAACCCTATAAGGGATCCGCTGGTTGCAATTTCCCTCCCCCATATTTGTTAATTATTTCTGTTAAACTGCGTGGTTAGTAATCTAGGGAGTGTAACCTCGAATCGAACATAGAATCACTAATTTTACAAGATAATATACTTGAATATAATCACGTGATTGGTGCACACACGCACGCTTTTGGGTAACCCTCTCTGTTGCCTGTTGCCTGTTGCCTGTTGCCTTGTTGCCTTGTATTTTGTGCAGAATAGCCAGTCCCTCGAATACGAGGATACCTCAGCCATGCTGCCTCGATAAATAAAGGTCATGCGACCCTAAATGATGCTGCCTTCGATACACTAACATGACCTCGACCCTCGGAAGTTGCCTACGAAAAAGGCTGAGGTATCCTCTGGTTGCCTACGAAAAAAGGCTATTCTGATCCTTCCTCTTAGACTACCTGCCTCTTCATGGCATGGGTCAGTCTTTGAGCGAATGATAATTCGATGACCCTTCTACCTCCAAACGAAAGGCTTCCTGCCCACTTATGGCAAGGATTGACCCTTTCATTCTGAAAGGCTAAAAAGAGACCTATCATCTGAGTTTAAGGTAATTGCCCCTAATTGCCTTGCCATGCTCTATTTTCTATATTCTTTCTCAAAATTCTTCAAAAGCTGGCTACGCTCATTTACGAGATAAAGTCCATTTTCCACTTTCATCTACATTTTCTGAAAACGAGCAAGCAAAGCAATTAAGAGCCCATGGAAAACCATGGATGCAAAGGGTGCCTTACACCTTCCCTTTGCATAAATTACCCCCCGAACTTAGATTTCTTTAAAAGGTTTTTTTCTGTTTCTTTTAGCCTTTCTGAATTTGTTTGGATAAAATAAAAGTCGGTGGCGACTCATGCTTAACCGCGACATTTCGATCGATAAAAAGTCAGTTCACCGTATTACAGAACTGGCGACTCTGCTGTGGATAATTTTCTTATAAAAGAGGGGTTACCTTAAAAGTTTAGGAATCACTTAAA
Source organism: Vicia villosa (assembly GCF_029867415.1). Lineage (NCBI taxonomy): Eukaryota > Viridiplantae > Streptophyta > Magnoliopsida > Fabales > Fabaceae > Vicia > Vicia villosa. The sequence continues at coordinate 68,049,969 of NC_081183.1, read as the reverse complement.
TGTTTTCTATTGTTTGCTTTGCTTGTTTTATTTTTTCAGGGTTGTTTTGGGAAAAATGAAGGACGAATCCTATTCCCGGATTCAAGAACACATAAGATTAGGAGCGGCATAGTCATGGAGACCCCCCTTGTGCATGCTTGGGGTTGGTCAAAATGAAGTTCGCACTTGAGTTAGGCCTCCACGGGTTATTGTGTACCTCTTTTGCATGAGAGAGGTTTATGCATGTATCTTTGGGTGCGTCGGAGCTCAAGGACCTTTAGTCACCTTTAACCCATCCTGACTTTTAGGAACGTAGTGGGAGGGCTATTCTTGGTGCATGCCAAGTTATGGTCGCTACCCGATACTACAGCTCAGATAGGTTTCTTCCTAAAGTATCATTGCGTGGTATGCATGTACCATGTTCGAGGGTGCTTTAGAGGGGGCTGACAATTCTGAGTCACTTGGTAGAACCCGTTGCTGATGTCATCCTTATCCTTAGAAATACCTTTGGGGAAGGGTATCTCACATGATCTAAACTCCATGCAATCCGGGCCTAAGGAAAATTGTGTGACTTGTGTGACTTATGTGACCTGCGTGACTTGTCTGTGTTTGCTACTAACCTTCGTTTCCTTGCAGGTTTTGTTAAAAGGACTTGTTTATCCTTACTATCTCACACTATGCCTAATGAACTGCATTCGCATAACATCATGACATCATGACATCATAAGCATAACATGTTGGCTAACCCTTTCAAGGATCTTAGTAATTTAGGGCGCACAATTTCAGGTGCCTTTGTCAAATACTGAATCCCTATTCAGAGACTCAACATCTATCAAGGGGCAAGAGGATTTATTTTCCTCTAGCCATGTACCTTCAAATTCAGAAGTTCCCGAATCAGAGGCTATGACCCACTGGATATGGTGAGCTTGATTCCCAAAGAAGAACATCCAAAAATCAGAGTTCTTCAAACAAAGAAGCGATCGAATCATGTTCCAATGTCGCAAACTAAATTTCCTAACGATCCTTGAACATTGCATCTACATTCATAAACATCGCATAAAACTAACTTTTCCTTTCAGGTCGACCAACTAGTTAGACAAATACCATCAACAAATCAATCCTAATCAGATGAACATTCTGGAAGCTTGACCCCCAGACTTCTGAAACATTCCAATCAGATATACATTCCGGAAGCTCGAACCCCGGACATTCTGAAAGTTCCAATCAGATGAACATTCTGGAAGCTTGACCCCCAGACTTCTGAAACATTCCAATCAGATATACATTCCGGAAGCTCGAACCCCGGACATTCTGAAAGTTCCAATCAGATGAACATTCTGGAAGCTTGACCCCCAGACTTCTGAAACATTCCAATCAGATATACATTCCGGAAGCTCGAACCCCGGACATTCTGAAAGTTCCAATCAGATGAACATTCTGGAAGCTTGACCCCCAGACTTCTGAAACATTCCAATCAGATATACATTCCGGAAGCTCGAACCCCAGACATTCTGAAAGTTCCAATCAGATGAACATTCTGGAAGCTTGACCCCCAGACTTCTGAAACATTCCAATCAGATATACATTCCGGAAGCTCGAACCCCGGACATTCTGAAAGTTCCAATCAGATGAACATTCTGGAAGCTTGACCCCCAGACTTCTGAAACATTCCAATCAGATATACATTCCGGAAGCTCGAACCCTGGACATTCTGAAACATTTCTATCAGATACACATTCCAGAAGCTCGAACCCCAGATATTCTGAATATCTACACCAGTTCCACAACAACGACGCAAGCCAGATGCACCTAAGTGTCAACTCACCAAAATCAATATATCGTCGGCTCAATCATTACAACATTTTTTGAAGATCAGATTGATTACTCTGAGGGATGCTCCTAAGAATTCTCCACTCCTGGCTATAAACTCAATGCGAGGTGCGCGTACCATCCCAACATTCCTGAACATTACACAAACAATTGTTGGACATTGAGGTATAAGATTCAAGATCTAATCAATAACGTGGAAGTCAAATTCAACATTCCCGAAACTCCTGTGGTGATCACCTCTCCTATGCCTAGTCATGACAAGACTGATGAATGTCTAGACGGACGAACATTTGGATCATTAGATCTACTTTCATTTGCAAGTTTCTTTTCTGTTTGTTTAAACATTAGACTCATGATAGACATTATCTGTTTTAATAATCATCATCAGTGCATTGCATATGTTTGTCTTGAATAATTTATTTCGCTATCACTCATTTTAAATTGCGTCTTTACTTTGCATATGTTTTGTGATACTCGACTCCTGCTAAAGCTGTATACCTTTTGAGGGAGGATGACGAAAATGATACCGCAACCACATACAGTATGCTTTTGAGCGGACTATGTTGACGATGTACAGGCATTGTTTCAATTCCTAAACAGTGGAGATATAAGGATGTTAATCCCTCGTCAACCCCTTTGAGCCTAAGAAGTAGAAGTTTCTTTCTTGTACTAATAAAAACCCTTGATCATAACCTGGGGCAGGGTAGTTCTCAGTTAATTTGGCTGTGCATTCTATTTTAAGAGAATCATTCAGTACACCTTTCAACAAAGGTTTCAATCACAAGCGTTCATCCGCACGCATCAAAGAAGTGTTGGAGATGTCAATCAAAAGCCAACGATGGTTCATCAATCATTAAGCAAGGCATTCAATATCTTTCCAAAAAAAAAAAATGAAAGCCTGCTAAGTCAAAAATCAAAAAGAAGACTTAGGCAAAAATCAAGGCATCCCGCTGACTGTAAACTCCAAAATAAACAGTTCAGGCAAAATTTAGGGATATCAAAAAGATGAAAAAAGAGAAGTCAATAAATTCCTGAACAACACGATGTTGTGACTACCAAAAGGAAGAAGTGACTGCCATCTCAAAAGTTCTCTTTGCTTGTGAACCATTATCATTATCAAAGGTACAAATCCAAAAAGTCTCTTGGAACCTGAATGCATACGTTGAATTAACTGAACTTAGGACTGAAGATCATCACGAAGAAGGGTGGGTACAAATAAACTTTGAGCCTTTATCCTTTGTTTCTTAAACCGTGAACCGAGCCACGTTACAACCCTTAAAAGTCCTAACTGAAGCATGGTTAGTTCGAAAGCATACTGTCACCAAAAAGGTATCTCGACTCCTTAAGGTTTACTACAAATGTTAAGTTGATATCCTGTTTTTACAAACATCACATTATTACAAATATCATTTTTTTTTACAAGTGTCGTGTTTTTACATCTCATGTTTTAAAGGTTTTTCAAAAACTCAAGACAAATGTATGCATTGCATCTCATGAATTCATTATTAAACATATTCTGCTACATAATTTCGAATGTTAGCATCATGAAGAATTTGCACATGGTACAACTAATGACTAAACAGTTCTCCCGACAGACAATATCACTCAAGAAGCAATGTCTCCTATGTATACAAGGGGGCATGACACGCTTTGCCCAATCAATCTGGGGCAATCAAGTCAAGATTCGAAGAATCTCTCAAAATGCCAAAAGTCAAAGGCATACATCCCAAGTGAACTTCAAACTATTTCCCGATCAATCTGGGGCAATCAAGTCAAGATCCCGAGAATCTCCCAAGGATGCCAAAACAATCAGGGGCATCATCCAAATTTTATGATTATTAGGGGCATTTCGCTCATAGTAAAGTCCTCGCGAGGCGAATCTTTCCAAAGTTCCTACTAACTGGGGCAAATCTATGCAAGTCCAGTTTTACATCAAATACTCAGTGGCGTGTTCTAATCAAATCCAGAAATGGTAGTACTATAATACTGGGGGCAATGTTCAAGGCATCCATGCGCTCCCGTAATTCCAATTTCACAAGATCATATCCCCACAGAGTAATCATTAAGAAGATATCTTCAAACACGCCCAACAAAAGACATAGCTCCTCAACAGAGTTGACATCTTCAACACCACCGACACTTTGTTCTTCTCCAACACGGTTTATTAATATCTCTAAATCCCCCAATCAGGGTACATCAAGTTACTAATCACCCCCAAGCAAGAAATCATAAATCACCAGCTGAACATCTTCAAGGATACAGAGATTTATTTTCCCAATCAAGACAACATGAATCATATTCACATATCACATGTCATAAATATATTCATACAATTGCATACACTTTCATACATAATACATAAACATCGCAACAAGTGCATCCATAACATACGAGGTCCTCATTTATTTTGAGAATCCCGTCACACAAACATACTGCATGCATCATGACATGGCATAAAGAAAACTAACTTTACCTTTTTCAGGTTATTACTGCAGTAAAGAATAAATATTATCTATCTTCAGATCTAAGTCGATACCTTTGACGGTTCCTTAATGATCTACCTTTGGAGTTAAGTCGATACCTTGGACGGTTCCTTAATCTTCCACCTTCAGAGTTAAGTCGATACCTTGGACGGTTCCTTAACAATCTACTATCAGATCTAAGTCGATACCTTTGACGGTTCCTTAATGATCTATCTTTGGAGTTAAGTCGATACCTTGGACGGTTCCTTAACGATCCACCTACAGAGTTAAGTCGATACCTTGGACGGTTCCTTAACAATCTACCATCAGACCTAAGTCGATACCTTTGACGGTTCCTTACTGGTCTACCTTTGGAAGTTAAGTCGACACCTTGGACGGTTCCTTAACAATCCACCTTCAGAGTTAAGTCGATACCTTGGACGGTTCCTTAACCACCTATCTTCAGAGTTAAGTCGACACCTTGGACGGTTCCTTAACAATCTATCTTTAGAGTTAAGTCGACATCTTGGACGGTTCCTTAACAATCTATCTTCAGATTTAAGTCGATATCTCAGACGATTCCTTAAACAACCAACTTTTCAAAAACTAAAAGTAGTCCCGTAACGATCAACGGTCAAACAACTACTTCTCAAACACTCCAAACATAAGTGCACGATTTACTGGATGACATCCTCAAGCCCATCCCCGACAAAGGTCCCTACTTCAGCTAGGGCAAATTTCTTGGTATTCTAGTGTTCAATCATCTTCCACCTTCAGATACCGACTGGCATACAAACCACTCTACATCTTCAAGTTTAAGATAATTGAACAGGGGCAGCTGTCATACCCCAAAATTTGCCCTCATATATTTACAAACGCCATTTTATTTCGAATAAATAAATTGGCACAGTTGGTAAAAATTTGAGTGTGAATGGTACAATAGCACGAGGTCCCGTGCTCGAGTCACATTATTAACATTTTTTTATTTGTTACTAACATTTTAGGCTAGTTTTTTAATTGGTTAAATATAATTATAAAAACTCAATGAGAATAATTCCTTCTATTTGGGCTTTTAGTTATTTTTAATTAATTTTGGTCCATCAAGTTTAACCTAATTTTGTATATTATAAATAGGACAACCTTTACACAACTGAGGGGAGGGGAGCGAACCCTGATTCCACACTCTCTTCCGTACAGGCCTAATTCCATTCATATTACCACACTCTCTCACGTACAAATTTCTTCCCCAAACCAGTACCTACACTCACCATTTGATCTATGTCTTTTTTCACAAAAATACTCACATGAGCAACCGTCCACCACCATTAACAATAGAACCACACATCAAATTTTACATACAAACATAAACCATACATTCCCTCACTATTCATGATCATCTTCAAATTTCATAAAACCAATCATCACCATCATTCATCAACAAAAAAAAGAAACCAAAAAACAACCTGCAATTTTTTCATAACATCACGTTCAACTCCTAAACACTACAGCAACAGATGCCGAAATCGAGAAAAGGACAAAGAGAAATAAAATTGAATCTCGTCAATATCAGTTGTGTTTTCTTTTCGTTCACTCCTGTTGGTTGTTTTTTTCTTCAGATTTGATGACAAAGAAGAGAAGAACAGAGTTGTTGCTTGATACCGATACTCAACTATCCGCCGCCTCCAATCTTGATCGTAGCCGCCAGAAAAACAACGCACAAAAACTTTCAATAATACAACAATATCAACACCAATCCATCATCGCACCTCTTCGAATTACCGCGAAAACAATTCGATTCCAATGCCAAGCTTCCATTCAGTACCTGCTGCAAAAGAATTGATTCATTCAACAACATTCGACTAAACAACTCTAATTATCATTTTACAGAATGCTAACATGAGTTATTTAAAGAAGCAAATCAGTTGATTTTTGTTCTGTTTGCAGGTTTTTGTTGTTTGAGAAAGGCTGAAGCGATTCGAAAAGTGAACGGCACCGCTGCGACACCGAGCGCTGATCTACTCCGCTATTGAATCAAGCAACCTTCTCTGATGAGTAAATCACGCGCAACAACGCCGGCAACCGCACAAGCGCTCCTCCGATTGGCCCCTCGTAACCCACACGAGCTGCGCTTTCCGCCGGCTACGAAGTTGTCTCCGATCTGTTTTGAGTTTGTCTTGTTTCACTTGCTTCTAATGTTCACCTTTTGATAACATTTATTTTGCTGTTGTATTTAACTTTTTTGGAATTGTTTTGTTGAAAGTGAGAGAGAAAGAAAAGGTAATACAAAGTGAGAAGAGGAACGTGTGGTTGATTTCGTTTTACTATAGCATCTTATCATTTTCTTGTATTTTCATTCTAATTTTTATTTCCTTTTCCCTGCCACATGTCAAATGCTAATTGGATGTAGAAAATACTGAAAAGTCAAACGAGGAGAAACCTAAGGTGAGTTGGGCGGACCACCTTACTTCCTTTCATACTTATTTTTATTTTTGTTAAATAAATAGTTAATAAAAAAAACTATATATAATTTTGTCTTAGTTTTGATTTTCTTTTTAGAATTTAATAGGTATATTTTTTATGTTCTTTAATTAACTTAGATCAATAATAATTGTTAGCACTATTTTTCTATACATATATTCGTGTCTACCTTTTTCTTGATTTTTTTTGCGAGGTACTACCATCATGAGCATTGGACTGTTATGGTGGACCTTCAAGAGTCGACTACACCTGATTCGAGCATCCAGTCTTCAGGGTTTATTATCAGACATCTTTCGACCACGCGCCTCGCCTTCTACAAAGGTTAACCTCGAGGCTGCCTCTGACCGCCAACCATATCAGATCAAATTCGAAGCTAAGTGCCTATTTACTTTATTTATTATAAATTTCTTTATTCTTTATTTTTAGGGTTAGTAACGTTTGCCTCCGAACTGATAATGCACTTACCCTATTTTTGTTTGCCATTTTTTCCACCTTTTCAGGGTTTGTCGACTGCCAAAGCTACGAGTATTGGTAACCCTAAACCCTAACCCTGATATTTTCTGTCTTTTATTATTACTTATGCCAAACCCTATAAGGGATCCGCTGGTTGCAATTTCCCTCCCCCATATTTGTTAATTATTTCTGTTAAACTGCGTGGTTAGTAATCTAGGGAGTGTAACCTCGAATCGAACATAGAATCACTAATTTTACAAGATAATATACTTGAATATAATCACGTGATTGGTGCACACACGCACGCTTTTGGGTAACCCTCTATGTTGCCTGTTGTCTGTTGCCTGTTGCCTGTTGCCTTGTTGCCTTGTATTTTGTGCAGAATAGCCAGTCCCTCGAATACGAGGATACCTCAGCCATGCTGCCTCGATAAATAAAGGTCATGCGACCCTAAATGATGCTGCCTTCGATACACTAACATGACCTCGACCCTCGGAAGTTGCCTACGAAAAAGGCTGAGGTATCCTCTGGTTGCCTACGAAAAAAGGCTATTCTGATCCTTCCTCTTAGACTACCTGCCTCTTCATGGCATGGGTCAGTCTTTGAGCGAATGATAATTCGATGACCCTTCTACCTCCAAACGAAAGGCTTCCTGCCCACTTATGGCAAGGATTGACCCTTTCATTCTGAAAGGCTAAAAAGAGACCTATCATCTGAGTTTAAGGTAATTGCCCCTAATTGCCTTGCCATGCTCTATTTTCTATATTCTTTCTCAAAATTCTTCAAAAGCTGGCTACGCTCATTTACGAGCTAAAGTCCATTTTCCACTTTCATCTACATTTTCTGAAAACGAGCAAGCAAAGCAATTAAGAGCCCATGGAAAACCATGGATGCAAAGGGTGCCTTACACCTTCCCTTTGCATAAATTACCCCCCGAACTTAGATTTCTTTAAAAGGTTTTTTTCTGTTTCTTTTAGCCTTTCTGAATTTGTTTGGATAAAATAAAAGTCGGTGGCGACTCATGCTTAACCGCGACATTTCGATCGATAAAAAGTCAGTTCACCGTATTACATTAAGCCATCTATATTTTTTTCTAAAGATATTCTATTCAAAGATATGGGGTGTATTTTTGTAAAAAATAATCATTGGAACTCACTTAGGACTTAAGCCCATTAAGAATGATTAGAAAACCTTATAATTTATATAAAAAAAAACTAACTAATTATTTAAGTTTTGCTTTTAATATATTTTGTATTATTCTTATATATGTATTTTCGTAAGCTAATATTATTTTTTAATTATTTTATTAAATTATATTAATATTATTAGTAAAAACTAGTATTAGTTTAAAATTGGTTAATTATTTATATTGTTCTTAGTTTTATAATTAATAATTAGCAGCATTATTAGTGATTAAGATTATCAAGTCATTTAATTAGCGTATAAACATAAAGACCAACATTTTATATTTTGTTTATTAAAATATATATATATATATATATATATATATATATATATATATATATATTTTTATTAATTATTTAGAGTTATTGGTCCAATTAGGGTTCGGATCCTGTTCATCACCTTCTACCTCTCGCGGCCGCCACCCTTCACCAACCTCACAAACCCTAAATCTTAAATCTGAGGCCAAGCCTATGAATCAAATCAAGCCGAAAATGGAAAAGGAAATATTTGATTTTTATTGAACGAATACAAGTCCAGATACATACAAATTGAAACCATAAAAATATGAGTAAATCAAGTCAAAATAACAAACTTAAAACTAAATCAAATCTGCTTTTAACTCTGAATCAAACTAATAAAACCTATTTCCTAAACTAAAACCTAACTCTAACTATAAAGCTAAAACAATAGACAAAAAGGGGAGAGAAAAATAAATCAGAAAGAAATGAGATAAAATCAAAGATCGAGTTGGAACTTGAAGCATATGAAGTCTTCAACCCTTGCTGAAAGCGACGCTCCCAAACGCGTACCTGAGACCAAAGAAAAATAATCAGATCAGAGAACCCAAAGAGGAACAAATCATAAAGAATTTCTGAAAGGTAAGCCTGAGACTTAGCTTTAGGACTTGATTACTGTCTCGTTTTGATGTTTGATTGGGGTTTGTTTCTGGAAATTTTGGTTTAGGGTTTATAATTGGGGGTTAGGGTTCTTAGGTTTTTAGTTAGGGTTCATAGGATCTTAGGGTTAGAGCTCGAACCGATGGTTTTCTGGGGATTTTGTTGAAGTTTTGGGTTTATTTATGAGGGAGAGGGACGAAGAAGATGAAGATCTTGAGGATCTTCATCTGAGTATCTGGGTTTTCACGGTGGGGGACGACGGCCTACGGCGGCCGATTTATGGGTTTGTTTTGTTTAGAGAGAGAATTGAGAGAGCGGAGAGAATGAGTGAGAACGAAGAGATAGAAGATGGAGGGAAAAATGAAAGGAAATTTGTAGGATTTGAGTTAATCCCCCACCGCCCGTTGGATGAATGTCATGTGGCCTCATGATGGCCACATGGTCTGCATACTGGATCCGATCCCATGCAATGTTTTTACCGTAATCCCTCATCCAAAACGCATGCAGGCCTTTCGATCAACACATTCTAGATCCACGCCCCAGATCATAAATTTTGTGGGCCATTGGATCTGGATCAACGATCAGAACTCTGCAATCCCACCATGACGTTGTACGCCCACCCATATCTGGTCTAAATGGACTTTAGAGTGGGCCAGTCCTTTAATTTTAACACCCCCTTAAATTCACTAACAAACACAAAATACACCCCCTGGCCCAAATATTTTTATTTTGATAATAATAAATAAAGCATTAGTTTTTTTCCCTAAAAAATCATATTATATAAATAATTAATATAATAATCATTAAATCATTGTTTAAATTAATTTTATTTCATAATATTGTTTGTGTATTTTATTTAAGTAAATGATTTAGATAATAAAAATATGTTAAAATTTTGGATTAATTATGTGTAATAATTTTAACTCGTGTGAATTAAAATATTTCTTAAAACATTAAAAACTGTAAAATTCACTTATGCAATATTGGACATTATTTCGTTTTATAAACTTGTATATATTAATAAAATCAAAAATACAAATACTAATTAACTTTTCCTAACTACTAAAAAAACATAAAAATAGGGATTGTACACCAATTTTTATATATAACTACGATTACTGCGAACTACGAGAACCTATTAAAACACATTCAAACATACTAAATAATGTACAATCCCATAAAAACACCAACAAACCCTACGAACTACGTGGACTCTGATCCTCTATTAAGGAGGTACGTAGGCATTCAAGCAACCGAAACAAGTCCCCTTTCCCCAAACATCAATATGTTTAAGGTTTTATCCTTTATCCTATTTGCTATAACTGTATCATATTTCTTTACCACAAACCATAAACCTTACCATAATATTCTTATTATAAACCTACCCTAGAGACATTGTAAACCTTAAGAAAGGGTTAAGGGTGCCTAGCACCTTCCCTCAACCCTAATTTCTCAACTTACCTAAAAAATATTAATTAGATTTTATCCCGTATTTACCCTTATCCTTAGGATAAAATAAATATAGGTGGCGACTCTGTAGTTTAAGTTATATACTTAAAATTTAAAAGCCGGCCGTAACAGCTGACGACTCTGCTAGGGACCCTTAGAGCAGAGAAGCACTTAAGGTTTGGGGCATGTCTCTTTGGTTTATGGTTTTTTTTTTATTTGGCAATTTCTTTTTTTTTTATATATACATATATATATATATATATATATATATATATATATATATATATATATATCTTTATTTTATTTCTTTAATAATTTTGAATTTTTATTTGTTTTATTATTATTGGAAATATATATATGTATTGCTGTTAAAACCTAAGTGTGGGAATTATCATTACACCAGAGGAGACTTGAATCGCCTATGAGTCATAATGATAATTCCACTCAGAGTGGGTTAAATTCCGAGAAATATCTTAGACGAGGCTAGACTTTGTCGAGGGTAGGATTTAGAATTTAACTGATCTCTCTGGGAACCTACCCCTAAAATTCAAACCTCATGGACAAAAGAGTCTTTCTAAAAATCCAAAGAGACAAAAAGTTTTGGAGGATACGAAGGGCCCCATGAACCTAGGATTGTTGTGTTTTTTAATATAAAATATTTGCAATATTCATCATTCATTTGCATTTGTTTTTTTTATGTCTTATCCACAGGAAAATAAAAAAGATATTTTTGGTGAACATCTGAGAAAATGAGTACAGAAAAGAAACAGATCCTCCGCATCACTGTTTCACTACCTGATGTGAAGAAATTGAAAATCGTCAAGGAAAAATTACCGTCTAAGGCTTTAGACAAATATTTGGGCTGTTATGGGGATATCCTTGACTTGCTGAAGATTAAGGTCCAAGAAGAAGCTATCACTGCTTTGGTTCAATTTTATGACCCTCCGCTTAGATGCTTTACTTTCCAAGATTTTCAATTTGCACCCACTCTGGAGGAACTGGATAGGATTTTAGGGTTTTCAAAAACCAAAAAGGAATTTTATACAGGAATTGGGAAGGAAGTCAAGGTTGTGGATTAGCAAAGGCTTTAGGGATACATGTTACAGATTTGGAATCTAATTATAATGCTGAAGGTGATGTCCAAGGGATCAAGAGATCCTTCTTATAGGCTCAAGTTATGTTCTATGCTCAAAAGAAACAATGAGAAGTTTGTGGAAATATGCTGGCTCTTTTGATATTTGGGATAATTTTGCTCCCTAAAAATGTTGATTATATTGATCCTGCTGCTATTCATGTTTTTGTATCTGTTAAGGTTTTTAGGATGGATCCAACTCCTACTATTTTGGCTAATATTTACTATACTATCCATGCCCGTTGTGAGAAAAAGAAAGGGATGATATTTTGTTGTGTTCATATATTATTTTCTTGGTTAACATCTCATCTTTATAAGGCAAGTTATTTGGTCAAGGATCTAACTAGGCAAGAATGGTCACAAAAACTAAGGACAATCAAGGTTGATTCTATCTTTGGGTATGCAAGAAAGTTGAACTTCGAAAGGATTATTTATAGGTGTGGGGATTTTCATAATGTTCCTTTAATTGGGACATTGGGTTGCATTAACTACAACCCTGTACTAGCGCTGCGTCAGTTGGGTCATTCTATGGATGATAAACCTTCCGAAGAACAAATTATGGAACTAATTCTGCATAATATGGGAAAGGGAGAACCAAGAGAGTTAAAGAAAGTAATCCATGCTTGGAGTTTTGTTCAAACAAAGAATTTTGGACCAAAGAATGTCATAGCCAAAGAACCCTACACTAGTTTGGTCCTTGAAAGAGTTAAGAAAAATCCATTGCCATTTGTTGTGGACCCTGCATATAAGCCTGATATTCCTAATCCAGTTCTCTTATCCGTGGAAGAGGTAGAAGAACTAAGGGCGGCCCTGGAGGCTTCCCAAAAGGAAAAGGAAGACTTAGAGCTTAAAATGCTTCAATTAACTAATGAAAGAAGTCAACTGCGTCTTGGCGTCAAGGAGAAAAACCAAGAGCTTCAGGTTACCAAGGAAGAAGGTGAAAAGGAGAGGGTAAAATAAAGCGCACAATGGATGGTGTATTAAGCGCCAAATTTAACTTAATTTCACATAATGAAAGGCTAGAGCAAGCAAATGTGGCCTTTGACACTCAAGAGGAATGTTTGAAAATATTAGCCGCTGAAGAGCAACTCTTAGAACGTAACACTGAATGTGAAAGAGCACTACAAGCTTTATCCGCCCTTAGGGAAACTTTCATGCGCCAGAGAGATATTTTTGAGGATGCATCGGCTAAAAGGGAACACTGGAAGAAATAGTACACAATCATCTCTTAGAACGTAACACTGAATGTGAAAGAGCACTACAAGCTTTATCCGCCCTTAGGGAAACTTTCATGCGCCAGAGAAATCTTTTTGAGGATGCATCGGCTAAAAGGGAACACTGGAAGAAATAGTACACAATCATCTCTACTGCAAGTAAGCATGTTAGTATGGTTCCTGAGCTTCTCAAGGATTATCAGAAGTGTCAAGAAAATTATGAAAATTTGGTGTTCTTGTGCAACAACTTGATCCAAGACATTCCCAAGAGTTTGGAGCATGCGGAGTCTTCACCCGTCCTTCTTCCTGAAACTGTTGAGAGTTTCCTGAAGCTTTGTAGGACTATGGTGGACAAGTTTGAGGCAGACATCCATAAGCATCGTTAGACTATTTTGAGTTTCGATTCAAGTTTTGTTTTCAGATTTTGTTATTTCCGTTTCAGTTTTTTCTTTCCAAGTATGAACGATTTCAATTTGTAATTTCAATTTAATTTGTAATTCCCTTTGAATATTTTGAATTTCTTATTAATGAAGAGTGTTTGTTTCCACATAACTTATTCTTCTTACGATATTCACCAAATGCTTTTTATTTTTTATATTTGAAAATAAATTCTATATGGATAAGACATAATACGATATTAGCATACACATACATTCATAGCATGCATATCATAAATCATATCATTAAAACTTTTTATGAAAATATCTCCAGAAATACCATTGGGAAAGACAATCTGACATCCCAACCGCCTTACCAAACAAGATCTCAACAAAGGAAAGCAATGGAGCAACTAGAACAAAACCAAGCCTCTCTTCGCGAAGAAGTGAATCAACTAAAGGGTAGTGTGGATGAGATCAAAAGGGGTATGGCTCAAATGCTGGGTTTTATGAAGGACATCTTGGAAAAGCAAGAGAAAGCCAAGGAATTCCCAACTAAGGAGAATCATAACCAAATTGATATCCCAGATGACGACAACCCGCTGCTAGGGTACATTCCAGGTTTTGGTCCCTCCAAGGATAGATAATCTCACCCAGGAACATATGCACGCTCTTCTAAGAAAGTCATTCAATCCTATGAGGAAGGAGATACCTCTCAAGAAGGATTTATCCATGCTCCACAAAAGGAAGGGACATCCCGTACAGTGTGTATTCCTGCTAATAATCCTCCCAAAGAGGATGACTATCTAGACCTACAATATGGGTATCAAGAGACGGACAATATAGCCCAAGCACCTCAACACAAACAATTCGCTCACAATTCCATGGAAGAGTCGAAGGATAACAACCAAATTAAGACGTTAGAGGATAGATTAAAGGCTGTAGAGGGTTATGATGCTTTTGATGTAGAAACTCTCGAGATGAGTTTGGTATCAGACTTAACCATACCACACAAATTCAAGGTCCCCAACTTTGAAAAATATAAAGGGCTTACATGACCTAGAAATCATCTACGCATGTATGTCAGAAAAATGGTCGCTTACGCTCATGATCAGAAACTAATGGTGCATTTCTTTCAGGATAGTCTAAGTGGGGCATCCGATGATTGGTACATGTAATTGGAAAAGGCGCATATCCGAAAAACTGGACTGGTCTTACTAACACGTTCTCGAAACAACATAAATATAATCTCGACATGGCTCCTAACCGACTATAACTATAAAACTTGTCCCAAAAGAATGACGAAGCATTTAAGGAGTATGCACAGAGATGGCGAGAAGTAGTTGCACGGGTTCAACCTCCCCTGTTGGAAAGAGAGCTAGTGGATATGTTTATGGGTACCCTACAAGGCCCATACTACGAAAGGATGGTAGGAAGCGTATCTTCAGGATTCTCCGATCTGGTGGTTATAGGGGAGAGAATTCAGAATGGTATAAAAAACAGAAAGATCCAAGGGGCATCGTCAAATTCCTATCATTCAAAAAGGCCTACTCCAAATTTCCCAAATGCAGTGATTCACCAAGAATCTAGGCCACCTATGACAATACCACAACAGCAAAGTAGATTCCAAGGACCTCTGAGGAGGTTTGATCCTCTTCCCACAACTAAGAGTGAGATATTAAAGTATTTGGTAAGTGAATCGCTAGTAGAGATCAAACTATTGGCTCCACCTATCGGGAAACTCCCACTCCGGTATAATGCTAACGAAAGATTTGAATAGCACGCTAATTCTCTAGGACATACACTGGATAAATGTTGGGATTTCTGACACAAGGTACAAGATTTGTTGGAATCATGGGCCATTTCCTTTGATAAACCAAATGTTAAAACAAATCCTATGCCTCTCCATGATGGGGCAGTCAACGCCATAGAAGTTATCACCGAGCAAGAGTTAGTCCTGAAAAGAAGGACCCCCATAGATGCACTTAAGAGGCATCTACTTGAGTTGGGGTTCATCTTGGAACATAACGAAGCTTTTAAGGACACTTTGCAAAGACTCATGGATCAAGGGTTAATCCAACTGAGAGAACATCCTAAGGAAGAATACATAGCTATGGTGGAAAGAAAGGAACCATTGATGATACCTAGCCAAGGAACAAGGAAACCATTGATTATTCCTTATCCTAAACAACCAATGATAATACCTCGACAAAATCCATCTGTGATTATCCCCACATCACAGACAAATGCAAACAGAGACCCTTATCCTAGTGATAAGATGAAAGCAGTACCTTGGGAATATAACTCTACAGCTTATGCAGACAAACAAGGAGAAGGTAGCCATTCAAAACCCTCTGTAACTAATATCTTAGGGCCTGGGGGTATGACATGTAGTGGTCGCATATTCAAAACGACACCGGTACAACAAGACAACAGTAAGGACTTGGCACATTCCAAGGACCAGGCTGTGACAGAACCAGATCACGAAGCAACTCCGGCTAATAAAAATTCCATTAGCAAAAAGGAGGAAGAGTTTCTGGCCCTGATAAAGAAAATTGACTATAGGGTGGTGGATCAGCTACATCAAACACAATAAAAAATATCACTCATGTCACTACTCGTAAATTCAGAAAAGCATCGAGACGCCCTGATGAGAACTCTTAATACAACCCATGTAATTAAAGACATCACTGTGAATCAATTCAATGGGATGGTAGCTAACCTTACTGCTGGGGCATGTTTAGGATCCAGTGGTCATGAACTACCACCACAAGGAAGGGCACAGAATAAAGCTTTACATATCTTTGTACAATATGGAAAAGCTCATCAGTCTAGGGTTCTAATTGACACAGGCTCTTCATTGACTGTGATGCCAAAATTAACACTTATGAAGATTGCCATGGAAGGTCTCGTTGTAAGACCCAGCCATCTAGTGGTCAAAGCGTTTGATGGATCACAAAGCCCAGTTTTTGGAGAGGTAGACTTGCCTGTCGTCATTGAACCTCATACTTTCTGTATTAATTTCCAAGTAATGGAGATAGAGCCGACTTATACTTGTTTGTTGGGACGCCCTTGGATTCATGCAGCTGGTGCAGTTATATCAACTCTTCATCAGAAGCTAAAGTTTATGGATGGAAACTCTATAGTGACCGTAAATAGAGAGGAGTATGTATTTGTCAGTAATCTGGACTCCTATAGATATATCGAGGCCGGGGAAGGTACGATGGAAACTGCATTTCAGGCTTTGGAGATTGCAACTGCTGTTACACTACCCGTTGAGAAGGTAAGGAAATCGGTAATGTCATGGAGAGACCTGCAAGATGTGGATTCAGAAGGCTGGGGCAAGGTAATTGAGGTCCTAGAAAAAAAGGATCGTCTGGGATTAGGATATCAAACGTCAATGATCAATAGGGATGTAAAGGAGGAACAACAGATTCCCTCGCTGAGACAGACCTTCACGACCGGCGGATATGAGCATAATGAACAAGTAGCCATGATATCTAACAAAGACTCCCATGAAGGTACATCTAATTTCATCCGAGAGGTTGCTCCAGGAGAACAACTTCAGAATTGGACGAGCTTGGAGATGCCGGAGATATTTTTTGTTTCAAAGTAATTTGCTTCTCTTTTTGTTTTGAATAAAACGCTCATGCTTTACCTGAAGCATATAGTTAGTTTGTAAGGGCCCCATTATAATTTCAGAACTAAGTTTATTAATGAATAAAATCGTCTTTGCATTTGGTATCAAATATCTTGTCCTTTTATTACATTTCAATTTTTTTCTATCTTTCAAAAATGACAAATATTTTCTTCATAAAAACACGTTCATATATGCATACTAAAATAAGAAAAACGTGCAGATTACCATCTGATACCACCGATAACGATACTGCTGAAACTCGCTATAAACTTGAGGTTCCTATTAATCAAGCTGAAGAAGGGGATGAGGAAGACGATGAACTCCCGGAAGAGTTATCAAGGTTAATAGAAAGAGAGTCAAAGAGTATGCTTCCTCCTCAAGAGGCAATTGACATTATAAACCTGGGAACAGACAAAGAACCGAGGGAAATCAAGATTGGGGCAACTTTAAATGAAGATGTGAAAGCAGCATTAATTAAACTCCTTCACGAGTATACAAAAGTGTTTGCTTGGTCCTATCATGACATGCCAGGGTTAGATACAAATATCGTCGTGCATAAATTACCGCTTAAGTAGGGAAGTACACCTGTCAGACAAAAGCGTAGAAGGGTTCGTCCTAACATGGATAATAAAATCCAAGAAGAAGTACTCAAACAATTTGATGCAGGATTTCTTGCTGTAGTTGACTATCCACCTTGGATTGCCAACATAGTGCCCGTTACTAAGAAAGACGGGAAAGTACGCATGTGTGTGGATTATAGGGACCTAAATAAAGCAAGTCCTAAAGACGACTTCCCGTTACCGCATATTGATGTCTTAGTAGATAATACGACACAAGCTTCAGTTTTCTCTTTCATGGATGGGTTCTCTGGATATAATAATATTAAAATAGCTCCCGAAGACATGGATAAAACGACCTTTATGACATCCTAGGGCATCTTTTGCTATAAGGTAATGCCCTTTGGTTTGAGAAATGCAGGGGAAACATATCAACGAGCCATGGTTACATTGTTCCATGACATGATCCACAAAGAGGTTGAAGTATACGTAGATGATATGATTGCCAAGTCCTGTACAGAGGAAGAACATATCACACACTTGCAAAAATTGTTTGAACGTCTGAAGAAGTTCAAGCTAAGGTTAAATCCAAACAAATGCACATTTGGCGTACGATCAGGAAAGCTGTTGGGATTCATTGTGAGCCAACGTGGCATAGAAGTAGATCCTGATAAGGTGAAAGAAATACAAGAAATGCCAGCTCCGAGGACAGAAATGCCAACGTGGCTAAACTATATCTCGAGGTTAATTTCACATCTAACCTCCACATGTGATCCTATATTCAAATTACTCAGGAAAGACAACCAATCAAGTGGAACGACGATTGCCAAATAGACTTCGAGACTATAAAGAATTACTTACAAGAGCCACCTTGTGCCTCCTGTGCTTGGTAAACCATTAATCATGTATCTCACAGTTCTAGAAAGGTCCATGGGATATGTACTGGGGCAGCAAGATGAAACAGGTCGAAAGGAGCATGCTATTTACTATCTGAGCAAGAAATTCACTGATTGCGAATCTCGATATTCACCATTAGAGAAGACATGTTGTGCCCTAGCATGGGCCACAAAAAGTCTACGACAATATATGTTGACTTATACTACATGGTTAATATCGAGGATGGATCCTTTGAAATATGTATTCAAAAAACAAGCTCTCACAGGTAGAATTGCAAGATGGCAAATGCTATTATCTAAATATGACATCCAGTATGTCACACAAAAGGCAATTAAAGGAAGTGTGCTAGCTGAACACCTTGCTCACTAACCCCCTCGAAGAATACCAGTCTATGAAATTCGACTTCCCTGATGAAGATGTCATGGTAATAAGAGATTACAAAATACCAGGTCCCGACGAAGGACCTGAACCAGGGGCAATATGGACAATTATGTTTGATGGCGCCTCAAATGCATTAGGACATGGTATAGGGGTAGTCTTGACATCTCCTGATAATCGTCACATACCTTTCACTGTGAGATTATGCTTCGATTGTACTAACAACATTGCTGAATATGAGGCGTGCATATTGGGTGTAGAAGGTGCAATTGATCTAAGGATCAAACTTCTTGAGTTTTATAGGGATTCGGCATTAGTAATCCACCAAGTCAACAAAGAATGGGATACTCGAGATTATAAACTAATCCCATACCAGAATCGCATACTGGAGTTAGTCACTGAATTTGAGACAGTTACCTTTAATCACGTCCCTAGAGAAGAGAATCAAATGGCCGATACATTAGCAACACTTTCATCTATGTTTAAAGTAACCTGGCCGAATCATGAACAACGAATAACAGTTAGGCACTTTGAAGAGCCTCCCTATTGTCTTGCTATCGAAGAACGGCCTGACGACAAACCGTGGTTTCATGATATCAAAAGATACTTGGAAAGGCAAGAATATCCGAAAAATGCATCCACGATTGATAAAAAGACGTTGAGGAAGTTAGCAGCTAAGTTTTTCCTAAGCAGAGACATATTATACAAGCGAAACTATGACTCGACG
The DNA here is from genome assembly GCF_029867415.1 of Vicia villosa. NCBI lineage: Eukaryota > Viridiplantae > Streptophyta > Magnoliopsida > Fabales > Fabaceae > Vicia > Vicia villosa. Next base: position 68,030,315 of record NC_081183.1, on the reverse strand, counting down.
CTATTAAGGTGTGTGGATAAAAACGAGGCAAAGGAGATTATCAGGGAAGTCCATGATGGAACCTTCGGAACTCACGCAAATGGACATTCCATGGCAAGGAAGATATTACGAGCAGGTTATTACTGGTTAACGATGGAAGTTGATTATTTCCAATATGCAAGGACGTGTCATAAATGCCAAATCTACGCTGATAAAATACATATTCCGCCAAATCCGCTAAAAGGTTTAAGTTCGCCGTGGCCATTTGCGATGTGGGGGTATTGATATGATAGGAATGATTGAACCGAAAGCTTCTAATGGACACTGATTCATATTGGTTTCCATAAATTACTTCACCAAATGGGTTGAAGCCGCTTCCTACACAAATGTGACAAGACAAGTGGTCACTCGGTTCATTAAGCAGAATATCATTTGCTGGTATGGGGTACCTAACAGGATTATCACTGACAATGAATCTAATCTAAATAACAATATGATGAAGGAGCTGTGTGAGGATTTCAGAATTGAGCACCATAATTCCTCAGCATATAGACTTAAGATGAACGGGGTTGTTGAAGCTGCAAATAAAAACATTAAAAAGATAGTGCAGAAGATGGTAAAGACATATAAGGATTGGCATGAGATGCTTCCCTTTGCCCTGCATGGTTACAGAACTTCAGTACGCACTTCCACAGGAGCAACGCCATTTTCCCTTGTCTACGGCATGGAAGCAGTTCTCCCGGTTGAAGTGGAGATTCCCTCGCTACGAGTCCTAGCAGACACAAAACTGGAAGAATCAGAATGGGTAAAAACCCGCTTCAATCAGCTTAATCTCATAGAAGAGAAGCATCTGGCAGCTTTGTGCCATGGACAATTATATCAAAAGCGAATGAAGAAAGCGTTCGATAAAAAGGTCCGCCCTCGAACTTTTCAAGAAGGAGATATATTGCTCAAGAAGATTTTGTTGCCTCGACTTGATTCCCGCGGGAAATGGACCCCTAATTATAAAGGTCCATATGTCATAAAAACAGTCTTCTCAGGTGGAGCACTTGTCCTCACAACTATGGATGGAGATGAGCTACTGCATCCTATCAATGTTAATGCGGTTAAGAAATACTACGCTTGATTAAATAGCAGAGATATAAGCTATAGACCGAAGACACACTACAAAGGATAGGGATTTATGCAATCATCTACTTCCAAAGGCAAAGGTTACCAGAACCCTCAAGGAAAAGAGCAATAGCAGTATCAACATCATTTCTATTGATCACTTTTGTTGTTTATTTCAGATTTCATGCAGTTACTTCTTTATAAGAAATTGCATTTTGTACATTCCCCTATTTAAGGCATTCATTATTAATATACAAAATTTCTCTTTAACATACCGACTTTCTAATACCAATTGCAAAAGACGAACGTTTATTCTTTCATAAACTTTGTACTGAATTTATTTTGGGGAACTAATAGACACGAAAGCTTTAAAACAAAACTTTGAAAAATCTTCGGAGGAAAGCCCAATACACATACCAGAGACATCTTTACTAAAATACATCAACATGTCAGGTCATCCCAAAAGTACTGGATACTACGCAATGGTTTAGAACAAAACTCAATGGGTTACAAGGAGATAAATTTCAGGAGTTTCATTTAGCATATACACATATAAGCATTAGCAAATAACATAAACGTAATCATTACACACGAACAACATACATTTTTACTCACAAACATTCTACGCACAAGCATTACTCATACACGCCAACATTATCATACACACATAAGCATTACACATATCCAGACACACATTCACAATACGATTCACCTACGAACCTACGACATAACTTTGTACATATAGTATGTGCAGCACCAACTTATTTGTTCATGTATCTATCCCCGAAGGTAGCGATAGATTCAGAACCTATGTGTTTATCCGATAGACTGTGACGAACCTACGACATAAATTTGTACATATAGTATGTGCAGCACCAAGTTATTTGTTCATATATCTATCCCCGAAGGTAGCGATAGATTAAGAACCTATATAGTTTATCCGATAGACTGTGATAAACCTACGACATAACTTTGTACATATAGTATGTGCAACACCAAGTTATTTGTTCATATATATATATATATATATATATATATATATATATATATATATATATATATATATATATATATATATATATATCCCCGAAGGTAGCGATAGATTCATAACCTATATAGTTTATCCGATAGACTGTGATAAACCTACGACGTAACTTTGTACATATAGTATGTGCAGCACCAATGTCATACCCCAAAATTTGCCCACACTTTTCGAAATTTCAAAACTATTTCAAAAAATTTGATTTTATAAAATCTCGGGTTCATTTACATTGACATCCTGAATTTTATAAATATTTGATTTAGTCTATTTTAAAGTATAGTAGTTTACTCTTAAATTGTTTATATTTTAATAAATAGAAAATGCTGGTCGATGCTTCATACACTTTCAATTGACTTTTTATTTCAAATAAATAATATAGTTCAGTTGGTTAGGAAGTAAGTCTTGTAAACAAAATGTCACGGGTTCAATTCCCGCTTGGTGCATTTCCATCCCCCTTTTTTCTGTTTTAAGTTTAACCACCACATGATGATTATCTGATGGTTGTAATTTTTTTATTTTCGTACTAACATTTTTTCAATGGATACATACTCCTCACGTCACGTTTTAACAATTTTTAACATATAAATATTCTTGTTTCTATCAAGGTGGATCTTTCTTAAGCAATATTTGTGTTACGTTTCCAAATTCAATTTCATAAAAAAAGGTATCCCATTCAATTTGCCACTAACACCAGCAATAAACATTCTCCAAAATTAAATCCATTCCTTGCCATTTTTTTAAACACTTCACAAATTTTATGGGTTTTTCACTAAAAAAACTATTAACAGCCCCTTGTAAAAATAATTAACCTTCATTTTCAAAATCCATTTAAACCAGAAAAATCTTTTAAGATAACAACACAACATAGACATTGACAATCTTCCTCAATTTAATCATCTTCCTGACATCACAAAAACCTGTAACCCAATTTCAAATTACAACCCAAGCAATGCATTCAGCAACATTAATTTTCTTTCACATATAGTCACTGCTATATATTCCACCCGGAAAATCAAAACAGAGAAAAAGAGATGAGGATAGTATCATAATAGCATCAGTCTTGTTGTTGTTTGTTGTTTATTTACAGGAAAGTTAAAAAAAAAAAAAACAAAACCGAAAGAACATCGGATCCACCATCACTATTCTCAGAACAACCCCCTTTCAGTCAGCATCTTTCTGAGTCGATTAAAAGGTTCATCTTGACCAATAACACCATATCACTGTAACAACAAAACTAACATAAACTTGAATTAACATGTTAACTATTGCATCAATGTTTTTTTGTTTACAGCCGTTGCATCAATGTTTTTTTTGTTTACAGCCATTGCATCAAAGAAATCAAAAGCCAGAAACACAATCGTAATCAACGTCTTCACCGCGAACCGTGTCGTTGACAGAAAGACGCATCCTCTCCGATCTAATTCAAACGAAAACAACTTTCATGATCTAAACCTAAAACATAACCTCAATATGCTTAAGTTTTTTTTTGCAGAGAACAGAAGAGGGAAAGAGCCACAACGTGAGACTCGACAGCGACGGAGCACGCTGCGTGGTTCGATGCTACCTCATCAGACGACAGCCATCATCCGAAACCGACAACAGTATCTCGTCGCCCACCACCACGTTTCTACTCCGACCAATCCGAAACCCACCGCACGAGCGCGGTGCACATCGCTAGTCCTACTTCTCCATCCTCGCACCGACGAGCTTCCGCGGAGCATAGCACCACACCGAAGCTGCTTCGAAAATCTGCAGATCGAACAAGGTCAAGCATCTTGCCCATTGGTGATGATTTCGTGTTGGTATGTTTTAGATTGTTGTGTTTCCTGCTTTTTTACCTGTTTGTTTTTGTTCTTTGAGAGAGATAGAAGTTGTTTGACCGCATTGTGAGCAATAGAAATTAGAAGCAGAGGATTTGAGGGAGGAGAAGATCGTTGATTCACAAAAGAAAAAGGGGCCATAGTTTATTTTTTGTTTGACCTAGTAGCTGATATTTTTTATGTGTTGGACTGATTTGTGGGCTTATATTCGGCCCAGTCTGCTTAATGTCTCATGCATCTCTACAGCCCAGCGCCTCTGCTCTTCACACCTTCAGGTTTTATTTTTTTAAGCCCAGCCATTTTTCTTACATTATGTTTTTACTTTTTTTTAGCTATAGTTTTATTTTAATTCTTAATTGATAAAAATATACAATAAAATAAATAAAAAATAGATTTAGGTTTTATTTGATTTAAATTGGTAACATAGTTTTAATTAATCTAATTAGGATTTGATTAGAATTTTTTTTAGAGTTTAATAATTAAGGTTAATTTGACACTTAGGGGTTAATTAGATTTAATTAGTATATTAGGTTATTTAATGTTAATTCCTTTTAACTAATTAAAATAAGTAGATATAATTTTTATTATTGTGAACATAATTAATTTAATAATTAGGGTAATAAGACTTAATATTAGAATTATGTTTGATTTTTAATTAGGTTTTTACTTAAAAAATTCAAAGAAACTTAATTTCTCGTGATTTCTCCCGATTTTCTTCTTCTCATCTCCAATTCCAATGATTGTCGCATGGTTGTGTATTTATTTGTTTAAATTATCTTATTTATATTTAAAATTCTAGAAAGTGATGTAGGTTGCGAAGGATATTTATGTAATAGCTTAGGTTTAACTTCCGCACTTTATTTTTCTGTATATATTTAACTTCTAGATGTATGCTTAGGATTGTATGGCAGGATTTAAAATCAACCGTTAGATCGCTAACATAAAGATAAATAAATAACTGAATCTTGCCACTTCTTTTTAAAAACACACACACTTTGACTTTCAAACAAAACAAATGAGCTAAGCAAATTAAGAGCCCGTAGATAACTACGGATGAAAAGGGTGCTAACTAACACCTTCCCTTTTCATAATTTACCCCCCGAACTCAAGTCTTTTCTTAAAAAGGTCTTTCTTGTACTTTTATACCTTTCCATAATTGGACAAAATCAAAGTCGGTGGCGACTCATGCTCACCGCAACATTTGCTTGCGAAAATAAAAAAGTCAGTTCTCCCACCAAGTTACAACCAAGTTATTTGTTCATATATCTATCCCCGAAGGTAGCGATAGATTCAGAACCTATATAGTTTATCCGATAGACTGTGATAAACCTACGACATAACTTTGTACATATAGTATGTGCAGCACCAAGTTACTTGTTCATGTATCTATCCTCGAAGGTAGCGATAGATTCAAAACTTAAACAATTTATCCGATAGACTATGATAAATCTGCGACATTTATATAATCCATTGTCTCAGCCTTAGACAGCGCCAATGAGATATTAAAAACATGTGAATGATTGCTTCGCTAGTCTCTAGATTTTAGCAAGTTAATTCTTCATGTTTCCCCAACTCTATTGGATTAATCATAGGTTAGAGAGTTTGGACTCGCATCACTATATGTACATTCTCGACTTTATTATAAATATAGAGTCGACATTCATACTTCTTACCTCATAAGTCAGAATGAAGGAGTGAAACATGTGACAAACATATCTCGTGGTTATAAGTGTCAATCTTATAACGAAACGAATATGTCAATTTACAAACCTCGGTATGGATAAATTATTTATCTAGGCCTATTTGACGGACAAATTTAGGGGCCTTCCATTATTTAATAATTCTTCAATCTGAAAAGCGTGAGACCTGCATATTCTCACGCCATTCGATCTAAGAATAATTAAATAGGGGTAGTTGTCATACCCCAAAATTTGCCCTGTTTATTTTACATCCAATTATTAATTGGCATGATACAATTCTATATGTTTAGCATAGGTTTATTTCTAAAAGGGGTGTCTATCAAACTAGTGGGCTTAACATTTAAATTGTTAAGCCCATCTCTATTTTTTTCTAAAGATATTATATTCAAAGATATGGGGTGTAATTTTGTAGAAAACAATCATTGGGACTCACTTAGGACTTAAACCCATTAAGAATGATTAGAAAGCCTTATAATTTATATTAAAAAAAAAACTAACTAATTATTTAAGTTTTGCTTTTAATATATTTTGTATTATTCTTATATATGTATTTTCGTAAGCTAATATTATTTTTTAATTATTTTATTAAATTATGTTAATATTATAAGTAATAACTAGTATTAGTTTAAAATTGGTTAATTATTTATATTGTTCTTAGTTTTATAATTAATGATTAGCAGCATTATTAATGATTAAGATTATTAAGTCATTTAATTAGCATATAAACAAAAAGAGCAACATTTTATATTTTGTTTATTAAAATATTTTATTTCTTAATTATTTAGAGTTATTGGTCCAATTAGGGTTTGGATACTGTTCATCACCTTCTACCTCTCGTGGGCGGCACCCTTCACCAACCTCACAAACCCTAAATCTTAAATATGAGCCTAAGCCTATGAATCAAATTAAGCCGAAAATGGAAAAGGAAATGTTTGATTTTTATTGAACGAATACAAGTCCAGATACATACAAATTGAAACCATAAAAATCTGAGTAAATCAAATCAAAATAACAAACTTAAAACTAAATCAAATATGCTTTTAACTATGAATCAAACTAATAAAACCTATTTCCTAAACTAAAACCTAACCCTAACTATAAAGCTAAAACAATGGACAGAAAGGGGAGAGAAAAATAAATCAGAAAGAAAGGAGAGAAAATCAAAGATCGAGTTGGAACTTGAAGCACGGAGTCTTCAACCCTTGCTGAAAGCACCGCTCCCAAACGCGTACCTGAGACCAAAGAAAAATAATCAGATCAGAGAACCCGAAGAGGAACAAATCGTAAAGAATTTCTGAGAGGTAAGCCTGAGACTTAGCTTTAGGACTTGATTACTGTCTCGTTTTGATGTTTGATTGGAGTTTGTTTCTGGAAATTTTGGTTTAGGGTTTATAATTGGGGGTTAGGGTTCTTAGGTTTTTAGTTAGGATAAAATAAATATAGGTGGCGACTCTCTAGTTTAAGTTATATATTTAAAATTTAAAAGCCGGTCGTAACAACGAAGAACTCAGAGGGATTCTGTAGAACACAAAGAGAAATCAATTGCCACTAGGAATCTAAGGTAAGAGGAGTTTTCATAATTATTATATTTGATAGAAAGTTTAGGTAATGGTAGGTTGTGTTTTGGGGTTTTTGTTTGATTATGATTATATGAAGATTGTGAAGAAATTGATGTGGTAATACTACTAATTGATGTATATGATACCTACGACAATGTGTTGTTTTTGTATTGCGAAAACATGATGGTTTATGTACATTCTGGGCTGTTGTTGGAATGAAATTGCAAGGAATTGGGATCGGTTTTTGTGCAGGAAGCGCAACAGAGAATCTTTATTCGCGCAAATTCGTCGAGCAAATCACTCAGGCGTCGGGCGAAACAACTTTCGCCCCTAGGCCGTCGTGTGAGCTCGAGGCGAGAATTACTGAGTCCTTAGAAAATGTATGGAGAGGGGTTTCATCCCTAGACCGCTGGGTGAACAAAGCCACGGGCAATTCACCCCACTGGCGCCGTGCGATTGAAGCAGCGAAATCCCAAAATAGCTCATTACACCGGCGAGCTTCAGGCGACCTGGAAGTGAGCAGAGCGCTCCTAGGGCGTCAGGCAAGCTTGTGGCGAATGGTCTATACCATTTTCTTAAAAATGCCCTAACTTGAGTTTTGGACTCCGTTTGACGCGTTGTTTGAAGCAGTGGAGATCTAACTTAATGAACTATACTTTAGTGAAACAAAATGAATTATATGGTGTATTTTTCTAGTAACTGTACTGCGATGAAGTGACATGATTATTCCCTTATTTAATATGATGTATGCTCCTATGATGAAATGATGTTGTATTGATAATGATACGTTGTATAATATGAAGTATTTGATGATTATTATGATGGTTATATGAATGATGGTGCGTTTTGACTAGTAGTGGTCACATTTACTTCGTTGTTTTGCATCATGCATTCATGGCATATATAAGGACGATTGGTTATGTGATGGCCTCGATCCCATAGTGCGGATTGAGTGCAATATCATGAAGTGCTATGGTTCCATATGGGAATCGATCCTACTGGTGAGGATCTTTGGAGAACAATTATTGAGTCATCAGTGAAGTTTTGGCACCACATGCATGAGTAAATGATGATGCATTGCATTCTTTGTGACCTTTCATACTGAATGATTAAATGATGATTGGATGATATGTGAATAGATGGTGCTTTGATGGTCATTGTGATTTGTTTACATGACTATGTTATGAATAATTTAGTGATGTGGAAGTGTGAGTGTATATGTGTAGCATGATGATTTGTATGTATGGGATTTTCGATGATTGTTGTGTATCTACTATATTTATCCCTTATGTCATTTATAATGATTACGAAATACTCACCCTTTCTGTGTAAATATTACCTCCACGTGGGTAATGTGCAGGTGGTCAGGAATAGCTTGTTGAAACTTATAGGATAACTTCATAGTGTATTATTTTCTTCTTGTCGAATAGAGTGGGTCTTGCTCTGATACGTAACATCGGGGTTAGGATCGTTTGTTTGGAACTATTATGTTCTTTTGTTTATTTGAGTTGATGAGTTGCCTTTCATGGTATTTAATTGTCTGATTTATGATTCATGAACAATGAATTATGAGGAAGTTTCCTGAAGTATTTAATAGAGATATTTTGCACTATGAATTCTGTTGCAAGATATCAAAATATTATTATGATTATTGTTGTTTAAGAAGTATTCGTTTTAAATAATTTTGAAAAACCGTGTTACGAAGCCGTATTTGTTATTTCATGTTTCTATAAAGATGTGATACCCTTGATGGTGATTTTATTTTATTTTTATATGTGTAAATTAAATGTGGATTTAGACGGGTGTTACATGATCGGGTTTATTATAATTGATATCGGGTTAGGATAGTGGTAAATTTTTGTCTTGTATGATGATGTGATGAAAAGTATGATGATCATATGTTGATGATGGTTTGATGTGTTATAAATGAGGATGAATAAACAATAATTGATGAATTGATTCCATTATTATGTTGTCTTGTAATCCATGATTTCTATAACATGATAATGATTTGGGAATGTTAGGATATCATAAAATTGGGTTTGTGATGATGTAATTTCGCAGCATATGTTATGTAATGGTAAATCTCTAAAAAAGTGCTTTTAAAAAGTGATTTTGTGCCAAACATAACAGTTTGTTAGGCCTGTACAAACCATGTGCCGACACATGATTCTTGGAAAAAGTGATTTTAAAAATTATAGCAGCATGTGCCAATCTATAAGACCCATGTTCCAACACATAGCTCGCACAAAATTAATTTTTATTAAGTTACAGTATGTGTCAACACATAAGTTTGTATGTGCCGACATATAAGGTTGTATGTGCTGACACATACAAGTCAGCGACTACAGGCTTAAATAGAGCATTACATGTGGCGACCGTAAATTGCATGTGCCGGCACATGAACTCAAAATTTGCCCAAAATGTTATTTTCCCCATACGATTTCGATCATAATTTTTTAATCGTATATCCAAATGACGAACCGTTTGAAATGTTGGGAAGCTAATAAACCATACTATAACATGGCATAGACAGGTGAATTTCTTGCCCATTATTTCGATGTCCATTATGTTTATGAATGTGATTGTTGCTGTTATGTATGCGATGAAGTCTTGTTGTGAATGACGAACTTTAAGTGTGACTGTAATGATGTTGTTGTGATGTTAATGATGGTGTCATGATGATGTTTTAATGATGTTGCATGAATATACATATATGTGTGCTATGTGATGATGACTATGTGAATGATGATGCAATTGACTAGTTGTGGTCGAAATTTATATGACATTGTTGTGCATCATACAATCATAGCATTTTTGGATGGTGGTCCGCTTGTGATGTGCCTCAATCCCATTGTGCAAATTGAGTGCATTTGTGATGTGCCCTGGTTCCAAGAGGGAATCTATCCTATGGTGGGGATCTTTGGAGGGTGATAATCCAAGTGTTCATAATTTTGGTACCACATGCATTGAGTCGGTGTTGTTGCATTAACATTTTATGTGACATTGCATAAGTTTTGTTGATGAGTTGTGATGTGACAATAATTGTGAACTATGTGATTATATGATGTTTTGACGGTAAAAGATGTCTATATGCTATTATGATGTATCAGTGAGTTTGATATGTTGGTGATTGATATGTGTTATATTGTGATGGTGTTGATTGTAACTACTAATATTTTCCTTATATCTTTTATAATGAATTGTGGTTAGTCACTCTTTCTGTTTGAAAGTTGCCTTCATATGGGTAACGTGCAGGTGACCAATAGTAATTCGTTGAAGTTTCGAAGATAGCTTCAAAGTGTTTTATTTAGTTTCGTTATATTATTGGTGTCTTGCTCTGATATGTAACATTGGGTTGGAAACACTATGTTTTGCGAATGATTTTCCTCTTTTGATATTGGTATACTTATGATGGTTATTGATAAACTGGTTTTAATAATTGATGAGATCAATGTATGGATTTTGAGAAGTTAATTATGATGATGTGACGTTGGTTCCGCTGCGAAGTTTTAAATAAATGTGCTGAATTGTTATCAGATGTATATTTTAATTGATTTAACCCGTGTTATGGAGCCGAATTATTATTTTGATATTTCCTATGAAGTGTGACACCCTTGAGTAGGTGATTCTATTTGATTTAATTTTCATAAATTATATGCGAAATATTTACAGGTTTAAAAGGGTGTTTGTTACATTAGTGGTATCAAAGCAGGCCGGTTTGTCCTTCCAGGTTGTCTAATGTTGTTAGTTCCTAAATATGCGACATGTGTGTGAGACATTGTTGGTGCTTGCTTGTTTTCCTAACCACTTGTTTGCAGGAGTCGGGTTGAAATAAATGGGGGAGAATATTTTACTTCTCTGAGATGTTTCTGGTGTTAATAGTTGGTTTAGTGTGTTACGTATTGCAAGATTGCAAATGTTATTGAAAATGTTATTGAAAATGTGTTGTTTCTCGAACTCGAAGAGAGCATGGAATCGAGATTCTTATTTGTCGGTCAAGTTGGGATGTCTATGAGGGAGAACGATCAAATATTGTTGAGGTTTGCTTCTCAGATAGTATAGAGAAATGTGAAGGCTAATGATATGTCAGTGGTGTGTAATTCCTGATGTTTTTCCTGAAGATATTTGTGACTTACCTCTAGAGCATGAATCTAAGTTCGATGAAGGTGAAGAGTTGTTTGTTCTGTTATGCAAGTGCATGAGTCTGTGAAAGATGGTGCTACTCAATCATTTATTTCACTTAAATCTGCTACTATGATGGGTTTGAAATTGTCTTCTATGAGTGGGAGTATGGTGATCGATACTCTGACTAATGGTTTTGTGACTACTGCGCTAGTCTGTTTGAGTTTCCCTTTGACCATTTATGGTAAGAGTTTTGTGATGGAATTGGTGTGTTTACCATTGCTCCAAATTGATGTTATTCTTGGAATGAACTGTTTAGAGTTCAACTATGTTCATATCAATTTCTACAGTAAGACTGTGAGGTTCCTAGAGTGTGGTGATGGTAGAGAGCTGCTGTATTTATCTGCTAAGCAAGTAGAAGGACTTTTAGAGGATGAAGCTCAGATGATTGCAATGTTTTCAGCATTGCACGTTGATCATGAAATTTTTAGTGTTGAGTTACCTGTTCTTTGCGAATTCCCTTAGGTGTTTCCAGATGACATCAGTGATTTACCACTAGAGCGTGAGGTAGAATTTACTATAGAATTGGTACCAGGTACAAGTCCAGTGTCGATGGCTCTTTATAGGATGTCAACTTCAGAGTTAGGTGAACTGAAGAAACAATTGGAAGAATTACTTGAAAAAAAATTTATTGGACCGAGTGTTTCTTCGTGGAGTGCTCGTGTGTTGTTAGTTAAGAAGAATGATGATGGTATGAGATTATGCGTAGATTACAGACAGTTGAATAAGGTGACTATTGAGAATAAATATCCACTTCCGAGGATTAATGATCTGATGGATCAGTTAGTGGGTGCTTGTGTGTTTAGCAAGATTAATTTAGGGTCTGGTTATCATCAGATTTATGTTAAACCATATGATATTCCGAAGATGGCTTTCAGAATAAGGTATGGTCACTATGAGTACATTGTGTTTTCATGGAATATATGAATCGAACTTTCCATTTGTACTTGGATAAGTTTGTGGTGGTCTTCATTGTGTTGCAAGAGTTGAAATAGAAGAAGTTGTATGCAAAATTGTCAAAGTGTGAGTTCTTGTTGAAGGAAGTGAGTTTCCTTAGCCATGTGATTTCAAGTGGTGGAATTTCTGTTGACCCTCTAAGATTGATGTTGTGTTATAGTGGGAAGTTTTGAAGTCTGCTACTGAGATACGAAGTTTTATTGGTTTGGCTAGTTATTATCGCAAGTTTATTGAGGGATTTTCTAAGATGGCACTGCTTTTGACTCACTTGACTCAAAAAGGTCAAATATATGTGTGAGATGTTGCGTGTGAAGATAGTTTTGTTGAACTGAAGAAAAAGTTGACGATTGTTCCAATATTAGTTTTGCCTAATCCAAGTGAATTATTTGTAGTATATTGTGATGCTTCTAAGATGGGTCTTGGCGGTGTGCAGATGTGTAACACGGTGGGAGAACTGACTTTTTGAAAATGTGCGGTTAAGCAAGAGTCGCCACCGACTTTTATTTTGTCCAATTTCAGGAAAGGTAAAAAGAACAGAAAAAGACCTTTTTTTAGAAGAAACGGGCTCGGGGGTAAGTTATGAAAAGGGAAGGTGTAAGCACCCTTTTCATCCACAGTTCTCTGTGGGCTCTTAGTTTGCTTAGCTCATGTTTGTTTATTGTTTGTTTGGAAAAGAGATTTTTGAAGAGAAAAGGACTTTAGCTTAAAAGCGTAGCCTTTGTCTTTTTGAAAGAGGTGTGAAAAAAAATTTCTTTGTTTTGAGCAAGCAAACTAGGAGCACTACCCTATACTTTGTCTTTTCTATGCTTTTTAAATTTCCTAGGACTAACCATACCATTTATGGGTAGGTAGTTCCTTTTATTGGACGTGCGGGACAATCGAAGAGTCATTGGAGGTCGTTGAAGGCAACAAGTAGAGGTACCTTTAGCAAATTCGAAGGGACAAATCATCTCAATCGAGGGACTAGATCATGCATTCGTAGGCAGCAATTCAAGGGTCATTGAGGGACCATGATCTTTGATGATTTTTTATCGAGGGACGTTTGCTTTAGATACCTCTATATTCGAGGGACACGACCTTTATTCGTAAGGCAACCAAGAGGGGCGTACCCTAGAGGTGAGTGAGTGCGAGTGTGTTAGATTCGAATATTTTATCTTTTAGTTAGTGGTCTACGATTGAGATTTATGTCTTTTCACACCCTAATTTACTATCACACGCAAATAAGTATTGCAGGAAAGTAAAGGCGGAAACGTAAAATCCTAACTATTACAGGGCTTCGGGGAGGGGGTTACAATAAAATCGGGAGTGCAGAAATAAAAAACCTAGTTTAAAACTATTACAACCAGGAACAATTACATAATATTTAAAAAAATGCGAGAAAATAAAGAGATGAAGATATGCAGTAGGTAAATATCCAGAGTCTCAAGTGTGGTACCTCGTAAAAACAAGAAAGTTAGTACGGATAAAATAATAAGATATAAACAAATGATGATGAAAACTAACTAAGAGACTATTAAAAGAAAATTAAAATTAATGACATATTTTTGGTATTTATATTAAAATGAAATAAAAATTAATTACTAAAATATTTTTTTGTACCTTATTTGTTATATTGAAAATTAAAACAATTATGAAAGTAAAACTAAAAATGAAGACGACAGAATAAAAATAAATGGGGTGCAATAGAGAAAGAGGGCGTTTTGATGTAGTTAGGCCCAAGACTAAATTATAAACAACCATATAGGGGGAGGTGCATCATTGACATATGGTGTACTGATGGTAAAGAGAACATTGGGCCTAACGAAAAATTGAGCCCACGACCCAAAACAATGACCTAGCCCTAAAAAGACCAAGAATGGTCCGCCCTCACATTATCTTCTCTCACGGTTTCACCAACAACATATCCTCTCCTATTCTGTGTTTTTTTTAACTTCCATGGCTCAATTTCTTAAAATCCCCAAACAAAAATAACGAAAGTTCTCTCTCTCTCTCTCTCTCTCTCTCTCTCTCTCACACACACACACACACACACACTCGTTATCATCTCTTTATCTCAACTCGTCTCTCTTATTCTTTCACCATTTTCTTCTTTCAATTTAATATCAAGCAAGCAACAACACATAATCATGCGAGACTCACACATATTCATTGAATTCAAAATATAGGAAACATAGATATGACCTCTAAAACAAGCCAGCGTTGGTGCCTTCGCAATGAAGGAGCTGCAGATTCGGACGGTCGTTGGGTTCTCGCGGTGGTGATTACGACTGGAGATTGCAGATCTGTTTGTTCTCGGAGTGACGCGATTTCGAAGATTCACTGCTGAGTTTCATTATGTTGTGTGCTGAAACGTTGTCACGATGTTTGGAGCTGATTGAAGCTGTTGGTGATGACTAGAGACTTGGTCGTCGACGTCGATTGGAATACAGGCTGTGCGGATTTGTCTGTGGCGGAGTTAGCGATTTGACTCTGAATTTTCCTTTCATCTTCTTTCTGCAAAACAAATAAATTTGTAAACGTTGTAGTGTTAAGTGAGTGAAATTTGTACAGGTTTTGTTTAAAGAATAATGAGGATGTTATGGTAATGTAAAAATAGTATTCTAAATGGTTGGATTTTGAGAATTTGAAGATGGTTTCGGTGACATCAACTCCTCCATCTTTAGATTTCTGAATTTGTCTTTGCAGGTGGATTGTTGCAAATGGAACTTCGAAACCGCATCAGTGTTGTTGACTGTTGGCTGTTGACGTAAAATCCAATTCACACATTCATTGGCCGTTGATTGTTAGATTAATCATACAATTGTTAGTGAAAACAAAAATAAAAGAACAAAATATTCACAATTATTAACATGATAATCTAATTTTAAAGAACAAAATAAATTAAAGTTAAAAGAAAGCAAGACAATATTGAAAACCGAAGGGGGCCTCATATGAAATCATCGGGATATGTAAAATTGTGAACTTTTATATAGAGGTAGAACCTGGACGTACTTGTGTCCAGGTTCGTCCAGGTGCAAAAAAGATCAAAAATAGTTTTAAAAGAAAAAGAAATGCACCCAGCAGGAATTGAACCCATGACCTTTTGTTTGCAAGTCTTTCCTTCTTACCAATTAGGCTATGTTATTTATTTGAAATAAAAAGCCAATGGGAAGCATATGCAAACATCTTTCTATCTATTAAAACATAACAATTTAAGAGTAAACGGTTATATTTTTAAATAGACTTTAAATCGAATATTTATAAAAATAGGATATCAGTGTAAATGAACCCTAATTTTTTATAAAACCCAATTTTTGAAATAGCTTCGAATTTTTGAAAAGTGTGGGCAAATTTTGGGGTATGACAAGATGCAAAATGATCAAGTTGTATAGCTTATGCGTCCAGAAAACTAAAGGTACATGAAAGGAATTATCCTACGCATGGCTTAGAATTAACAATAGTGGTTTTTGTATTGAAAATTAGGAGACATTATCTGCTGGTTCAAAATTCGAAGTGTTTAGTGATCACAAGAATCTTAAGTACTTGTTCGATAAGAAGGAAATGAATATGAGGCAGAGAAGATGGCTTAAGTTGTTGAAGGATTTTGATTTTGATTTGAGTTACCATCCTGGTAAATCAAATGTTGTAGCAGATGCTTTGAGTATGAAGTCTTTGCATATGTTGAAGCTTATGGTGCGCAAGTTCGAATTGATTGAGCAATTCAGAGATACGAGCTTAGTGTGCGAGAAACTCCTAAAAGTATGAAGTTGTGTAAGTTAAAATTGACAAGTGGTATCCTTATGAGATCATAGAAGGTCAGAAAGCTATTGTGGGATTTGTTGACCGGCTACTGCTAATTAACCAAGGTAATGAAGGTGAGTTCCGAATTAATGAGAATGGTGTAATGAGGTTCAGAAGTAGAGTGTGTTCCAGGCATATCAAAACTTAAGATGAGTATTCTTGAGGAGGGATATCGAAGTGGATTAAGTATTCATCCCGATACTACAAAGATGTATCAGGATTTGAAGAAGATGTTTTGGTGGCTCAATATGAAAAAGGAAGTTATTGAGTTTGTTTATGCTTGTTTGACTTGTCAGAAGTCGAAGATTGAACATCAGAAGCCTTTGGGACTTATGCAACAGTTGAATATTCTGGGATGGGAAACTATGTCTTATCAAATATGACATATCATGAAATGATGATCTTTATGTGCGACAAATCAAAACATCTGTAACCTATGTGATTAGTGGGATACCCTAAGAAGACACATGGGGTCCAGCGTGGTTGTGGTTTATTAATAGTAGTGGATGTAAACAATGGATAACAAAGACAACCAAAGACACAAAGGTGTGTGTAGGAGGGATCACAATGATACAAAATTTTTGTATGGGAGTGATTGGAAAATTTATTTTGGGGAAGGATATAGGTGGTCATTTGAAGTGCGTGATTCCAGAACGAGAAAGAGACGGATGAATTGATGGATGAGAAGAGAGCAAATTATGTTGTTAAAGGTGTGTATTTTACATTCTGCTTTGCCATTTTATGATGAAGTGTGAGGGAGAGAGAAACGAAAAATAATACCATTATCAACACAATATTTATGAAATAGTGAATTATCATATTCTCGCCCATTATCACATTAAAAATATTTAACAGTTTGAGAAAATTGTGTGCAAATTTAACTACAAAGTGGGTGAACTTTTAAAAAACTAGAGACTTGTTTCTTAGAGGAAATGTCCACATAAAATAAGAATACTCATCCAAGAATAAAACATAAAACCAATGACCAAAGAAGCTTAAAATCGATGATATCCATAAATCACTATGTAAAATATCAAAAGCCATTAAAATAACATTTTTGGACAAATTAAAAGGTAACTTAACATGTTTGCAAAACACACGAGAATTAAAAATTGTCTTAGTACTAAAATGTTCACTATTTATGCACTTTATTTGTACGAAGAAACTACAAGATAGAGAGACTATGATGGCTAAGACGATTGTGCCAGAGATTGAAAGCAAGACCAACAAAGTGGTTGTGGCGGAGACGATGTAAGAGGAGGAGCTAGGATGGAGACAATAGTGTTGAAGGAGGAGCTATGGCGACATCGACTGTGCTGGAGGAGGAGCTACTACGGTGACGACAATTTTTGAGGAGAAGTGGCGACAGTAGTAGTGTTAGGGGATGAGCTACTGCGGCAGCGACGACTTTGATTAGATTTGGATCTATAACTTAACAGATACCATGTAAGATATTAAGATCAACCTTATGTCAATAACACTACGAAGACTGTTATATATATATACACGTCAAATTGACTTCATATGCTTAAACAATTTATCAATTACTGTATTGTTATAATTTATTTGAGATTGTGTTCTTGTTAAATATGTTAATGTTTAGAACTTATTTTTGTTTATAATTTGATAGCCTTGGTCAAAACGAGGTGTCGTTAGATACCAGACGCATTCAAGAACTAGCGAAAGATTGGGCTGTCAAAGAATAACAAATCTTAACAGCAGAAAAGCTTGAACCGCGACGTCGTAACAAACCATCATGGTCCCACGATTTTATTATGGCAACACTAAAATAAAGGAGCTATGCTATTATCTAGTAGCAAGGTTGTTATCATCCTTTAAAATAGGAATGCAATTTTATATTAGTTTGTTATTCTAGAGTAATAATAGAAAATTCAATTTCATACTTTGTATATAAATTAATCAATAGAAACTTTGAAAGGCATAAAAACAAATAATTAGTGAATACATCTTGGAGTTCGGCACTGACTCAAAGAGTGCTCTCAATCATTCCCCATCAATTTGGTCCTTTCATCATGCATAATGAAGACATAGCTGAGGCACTTCGTGCCATGGAAGCAAGCTTCAAACAACACTATGAGAGCCAACTAGCTCACTTCACTGCATCTCTCGAACAATACATGGCATCCACAGATGCACGCCTCATCGAGTTAACTGAAAACAACAATCGAAAATCGGCCAACCCACCACCACCACTGGTCGACATCATTGTATTCATGAAGACACTTAGCCTCAATGTTCCCCGTTTTGATGGAAAAGGAGTTGAAGATTGGATTTACAAAATCAACAAACTTTTCACCCTCCACCAATTAACACCCGAATCTCGCCTCACCATGGTATCGTTCCATCTGGACGGCGAAGCTTCTGCATGGTTCCAATGGATGGAAAAAGTGGAGCGATAAGAGATTGGGATGAATTCTTGCGTGAAGTTTAGAAACGTTTTGGCCCTTCTGTGTATGAAGATCCACTTGGACGTGTTTCTAAGCTAATCCAACGTGACACATTGGCTCGATTCAGAGCAGAATTTGAAAAATTGATGACGCTTACCACAAGAGTTAATGACACCATGTTCTTGATTTCTTTGTTTGGGGATTGAAACCTGAGATCCGTCGTGAGCTGCTTCTTTCCCCATCGACGAATCTAGCTGACGCCATGGCCCGTGCACAACTATATAAGGATAAAAACGAGGATCTTCATGGACGATTCCGCCGGGACAACCACCGCCTGCCTAATACTTCCCAACGGCCACCTTATACACCTCCGGAAAGTAGGGCTTTAACTTTGACATCCAATAACCCAGTTCCGCTGCAATCATTGCCGGCAGGAAAAATGCAACTACCCATCAAGTGGCTTTCACCAACAGAATGGCGTGAAAAACGTGACAAAGGATTTTGCTTCAGTTGTGATGAAAAATTCCACCCTAATCACCGCTGCAAAAACAGAATGATAGTGATGTGTGGTCACGAAGAGGACGAAGAAAACACAGAGGCACAGATCGATCCGGTCACTACTTTAGAAACACCTGAAGAAACACCAGAAGTAAGTTTACACTCTCTCACCAATCTGATAAGTCCATGCATCTTTAGAATTTTGGCCAAACACAAGACAGAAACACACTGGAGGTGCTAATAGACACAGGCAGCAATAATAATTTTGTTCAAGAAGGCCTTGTTCAGAAATTGGGTTTACCTTTAGAAACTGCAAAATGTTTTAAGGTCTATATGGGGAATGAGCAACATCTAGTGTGCCAACAAAAATGAGTAGGGGTTCCACTAGTCATGCAAGGTCATTTGTTTGAAGTGGACCTTTTTGTCTTACCTATTTGTGGCTTGGATGTTGTTCTAGGCATGCAGTGGTTAAGGACATTAGGCCCGTGCCTCCATGATCATAATTCCCTCACCATGGAATTTACGTGGAAAGGGAAACAAGTTCGCTTGGTGGGTAAGTCACGCCCCAGCCCAAGCTCGATCACCTTCGCACAAATGAGAACAATTCTCGAAACCGATGACTTTCGCGGCCTCTTCCACCTCACTGCCACTAAAGCTGATGATACCACCGTATCACCACCAAACTCAGAATTCGAAATTACTAACCTCAATGCTACCCTACCAATTGAAGCTCAAAGCCTCCTCTTACGACACAGTAAAGTTTTTGCCACACCATCCCAACTACCACCTTACCGATGCAGTGACCACCAAATTCATTTGCAAACCGGATCATCACCAGTTAATGTACGACCCTACCGCTATCCTTATTTTCTGAAGGATACCATTGAGAAATTGGTTCGAGAAATGCTTGATTGTGGCTATATACGCCCAAGTAACAGCTCGTACTCATCACCGATACTCTTGGTTAAAAAGAAAGATGGCTCTTGGCGATTTTGTGTTAATTATCATGCCCTCAACAATATTACCATTAAATATAGGTTCCCGATTCCCACAATTTACGAACTACTATATGAGTTAGGTGGTGCAGTGGTGTTCTAGAAACTTGATCTACGAGCAGGATACCACCAAATTCGCATGGACAACTGTGACATTCACAAAACAACATTTCGCACACACAACGGGAACTACGAGTTTGTGGTCATGCCATTCGGACTCACTAACGCCCCTTCCACCTTCCAATCGGCCATGAACGACGCCTTTTGACCTTTCTTACGACGCTTCGTCACTGTTTTCTTTGACGATATTCTAGTTTATAACAAGAGTATTCAAGAACATGTGTTTCACGTTCAACAAGTATTACAGTGCCTCCAGGATAAGGAATTCTTTGCCAAGGGAAGTAAGTGTCAGTTCTTCCAAAATTCGGTGGAGTACTTGGGTCATTTAGTATCCTCTGAGGGTGTCAGAGCAGATCCATCCAAAGTCAGTGCAATGAATAGATGGCCAAAACCTAAGAGCCTCAAGCAACTAAGAGGTTTTTTGGGACTCACAGGTTACTACCGATGTTTCGTAGCTAATTATGCAACAATATCTGCACGTCTAATCAAATTACTAAAGCAAGATAACTTCATGTGGAATGAGAATGCTAACAACGCATTTGAGCTCTTAAAACACACCATAATTGTGACACCAGTGCTAAGGTTGCCTGATTTCACCAAGAAATTTATTGTAGAAACAAACGCATCCAATGTTGGAATAGGAGGAGTACTAATGCAAGATAAACACTGCATCACATTCTTTAGTAAAAATTTGGGACCCCGAATGAGAGGAGCGTTTGCGTACCTCCGAGAATTACGGGCCATTGTGGAAGGTATTACCAAATGGAGGAAATATCTATTGGGAAGATACTTCATCATTCACACACATCATAAGAGTCTTCGTGAACTGCTAACCCAAGTAATACAAACCCCCGATCAACACACGCACCTGCGCAAGTTATTGGGGTTCAACTTCACTATCGAGTACAAATCAGGCTCTATGAATGCCGCAGCTGACGCCTTATCTCGACGGTTTGCAGAGGATAATTCCACACTACATATGGCAATATCATCAAGTCAACTTGATTTTTTTGAAGAAATTGAGAAAAAAGAATACAACCATGGAAGACCTCAAAACTTTTCACCAACTAATTCAACAAGGTAATCTGGTTTTGATGTGCAGGATGGTCTACTGAGGTATAAAGGGCGCTTATACATCAGCAAACACTCTACTCTCAAGGTACTTCTCTTGCGGGAATTCCACGAGTAGTATACAAGGGACCATGCCGGCGTGGATCACACGTTGCGCCGCCTTAGTGCCAATTTTATATGGGAAGGGATACATCAAGAGGTTAAGACACTTATCTCTCAGTGTTTCACGTGTCAAACCATTAAATATTCAACCTCCCCACCGAATGGATTATTACAACCTCTACCACTACCAGAGCGAGTATGGGAAGATGTAGCGCTCGATTTCATTGTAGGACTGTCTCCTTCCAACAGAAACACAACCATACTTGTAGTGATCAACCGATTCACCAAATACACACATTTTGGAGCACTTCCCGCTGTCTACACCGCGTCAAAAGTAACCGAGCTATTTGCAAACATGGTAATCAAATTGCATGGAACACCTCACACGATCGTATCAAACCGCGACCCTATATTCACGAGCAAATTTTGGCGTACTTTGTTTAATCTCATGGGCAATAAACTTAAAATGAGCTCATCCTACCATCCTCAAACAGATGGACAAACATAGGTAACAAATCGATATGTGGAACAATACTTGAGAGCTTTTGCAGTTGATTATCCTAAGAAATGGGACAGGTTTCTCACTTGGGCTGAATATCACTACAACACTAGTCATCATTCATCAATCAACATGAATCCTTTCCAAGCTGTCTATGGGCGCCCTCCCCCAACCATTTCAACGTATTTGCGCGGGCAATCCAAAATCCAAGCAGTAGAAGGAGACAACGAGAGATGAAATTTTGCAACACCTAAAGAAGAATTTGATGCATGCTCAACAATGCATGGTACAACAAGCGAACAAACATCGCACTGACGTGCAATTTAAGGTGGGTGATTTGGTCCTTGTGAAACTTCAACCTTATAGGCAAGCAACTGTGGCTGCGCGGTTGAATCACAAGATTTGCAAAAGGTTCTTTGGGCCACTTCTAGTGATAGCACGCATTGGTCCAATAGCTTATAAACTGGATCTGCCAACTGGGAGTCGCATTCATCCCACATTCCACGTATCCTTGTTGTGCACTTTCAAAGGTTCAGCTGTTGACAAGTTCTATCCATTGCCAGAGCCTAGTATCGCTAATCGACCTTTGTTGTGAAGGTGGAGAAAAACACAAGAAATGGGGGATTGAATTGTGTTCTTTATCAATTAAAATTCCCTTTCTTTTTAACGTCTTTTCTTTCTTTCGTTTTATCATCTATTGGATTATGCTTTTGGTGTTGCGGAAGCATGTGAAAGTAGAACTACATAACCAATGAGATGTTCATTTTAACTTCTGTGTGTCATCAGAACTTCTGACTGGTCTCGGTACAGTTCTGAAGAGCTTTTGCTTGAATGTTCTAAGTTAAAACGAATAGTACATAAAGTAAAAGACACATTCATTTTTATCCTGGTTCACCTTCTGAATAAGGCTACCTCCAGTCCACCTTCTTCAGGTGATTTGCCTCTGTCCAGAGGTCTTAATCCACTATAACCAATCTTGATTACAACTGCACGATCCTCTGTCGTGACTGACAACCCTGCATAGTCAACTGCTGTGACTAACCCCTAGATGATTGAACCGTTCAGTGATCCCATCTGGATATAAAGTTCATCAATCTAGTAACCTGCACAACAACGCATTGTGACTAACTCCCTGCACAGCTACTTGTTGTGACTGACTGCAATGGACTATTCAGTGATCTCCACGAGATATAACATCCATTGACTCCTGGACTCCTGACCTTCACTTGGTCTCCAAGAGATTTCCACAATGATCACAACCAATTGTCTTCTCAAGCTTCTGACCTTAATTGGCCGCTTAAGGCATCTTCTGGAGATTACAGATGTGCTTCTTATTCAAGCAGATGTTCTCTTACGTTAAGTACAAATGTCTATGACTCACTAACTAGAAGTCACTTCTGGAGTCTAAACAATCTATCAGAAGTTTCCTAAGATATAACACACTCCGAGGAACAACTCTATGTGTTTTACATTTAAATACAAAAACAATACATATTCTTGTAGTCTTTTATTCTTGAACTTCTGGATGAGATCTTCTTCTTCTGTAAGCAGATTAAGAGCAGCAGCTCTTGAATAGATTGCTTCTTCAAGTTTGGTCTTTTCTCATATGAGTAAGGAGATTAGAGCTCCAACTCTTGAAATTAATTCCTTCTTGTAAGACCATCATCATTTTTTCTTCAAGCAGATTTAGAGCATCAGCTCTTTTGTTGATTGCTTCTGGCTTATAGATCTTCATCTTCTTCTTGAATACTGATCATGAAGCTCGTTGCAGCTTGTAACTCAGCGGGAGAACTGACTTTTAATTTCGCAAACAAATGTTGCGGTGAGCAAAAGTCGCCACCAACTTTTATTTTGTCCAATTATGGAAAGGCATAAAAGTACAGGAAAGACCTTTTAAGAAAGAGACTTTGAGTTCGGGGGTAAGTTATGAAAATGGAAGGTGTTAGCACCCTTTTCATCCGTAGTTATCTACGGGCTCTTAGTTTGCTTAGCTCGTTTGTTTTGTTTGAAAGGTTTGAAAAAGCATTGTGTGTGTGTTTTGAAAAAAAAAACAGTTTGATTTTGAAAATGTCTGAAGAGACAATGTTGAAAAACGGGGTGTGGAAAGTATTTTTATGTTGAGCAAGCAAACTAAAGGCTAATTACCCTATACCTAGTCTCTCCTATACTTTTATGCTTTTCAGAGGGATAGGGCTAGCCATACCATTTGAGGGTAGGTAGTCCCATCTATTGGACGTGTTCGGGACATCGAAGGGTCATCGATGGTCATAGAAAGGCAACATGTAAGGATGTCTTAGCATTCGAAGGGACTATCATCATTTCCGTAGGCAACTCGAAGGGACAATGATCTTATGATGATATTAATCAGAGGCAACCTTGCTAAGACATCCCTACGTTCGAGGGGCTTGACCATGTTAATCGAAAGGCAACCAAGAGGGGCGTACCCTAGGGGTGAGTGCGTGCGCAGTGTGTTATATTCAAATATTTAATCTTGAATTAAGTTAGCTAACGGTTAATTAAATTATCTTACCATACACACCCTAATTACTAACAGCTAAATATATGCAAAAAAAAAAAATAAAGTGTGGAAATTAAAGTGCGAGAAAATAAATCTACGCTATTACAAAAAACCTTTGCGACCTATACAATGATTTCTAGAATTTTAAAGGTAAGCAGTCGATAAGCATACATGCGACAATCACAGAGGTTTACAAAGGGAGAAGAAGAATCGAGAGTAGTTTGAATTGGAAAAAAAATAGGGTTTGAGTTTTTTTAGGTGAAGGTTAGAATTAATTAAATGATTAAGTTAATTATTAAGTTAAACTAATTCTAATAACCTGATTAAATAATTAATTATTATGTACAAGTTATCTAATGTCTAAAATTAATTAGCTAATCCTAATTGTAAAAAAAAATTGATTAAAATAAAACCCTAAAATTACTAATTGATTTTGGTTGAATGATTAAATATAATTATACTAATTAAAAAAAACCTAATTGTCCTAAATAAATTTAGTTGATAAAAACAAATAATTAGTCACAACTTAATTCTAAATGGTTGGTTATTTGATTAATGGTTAATTAGAAAGATAGTTTAGAAGTTAATTGGAAACTAATAAAAAAAAGAGTAATTAAAAAAAATTAGAGAGAAAGAGAAGAAAGAATTAAGGGCAAAAATATATGTGAGAGCTGAGTGTTGAACCCAGGCCTCTTGGCTTCTAGTCTCCTTTGCTTGCCATCTGCGCTGCAAGACATAGTTGTTAAAACATCCAACCAAACAAAATAAATATATAACAACATAGTTAGTGAAGAAATCGAGGGCAAAGTCAGAACGGGCCCCACTGCGTTTGGATGAACCAATCATGGAATGGCAGAGAAGCATGACTTGTTGACCAGCCAATTGGGACTGGAGAGAGGTAACGAATTTTCTGCCCAGCCAATGAACGGTTCCACGCGTGGTCAACTAGTCTCACACACTGTTCATCATCTTCCTCAAATTTCCTGCGGATTTAGCTTCCAAAATAGTTGCGGTTTTACATGCGGAAAAGTTACGTTTTCGTAGGAAAAAATCTGCACACATGGAACTCGTGAAAACGATCAATACAAATATTAATAAAGGCCCAAGTTGACTTAAAATCACTCCCTGATCCCGAATATGATGTTAGTTTGGCCTAAAAACGTTTGCAACAACAGAACCGATTGTAAATAGCTCTCATGCCCTAACCATGGCCTTTATGAAACGTTGCTCCTACATCCTTGTATGAACGTTCAATCTTGATCTAAATGGCCTTAGGAACACGTTAGTATCATCCAATCATATTAAAACACAAGAACATACGAAATATGCAAACCAGAAATATGGAAAAGGTTTGATGATTATGAAACACGGATTCTAGGTGCAATCACGTGTTGTAAGGTACTTCTACTTACTATACAATCCTTCAGGAGTTGAATGGAACAAGTGGACAACTTTGAATCCTACTAAAAATAATTCTCTTGCGTGCCCTAGTTTTCTGTGATACTTTGTGCCTTGAAACCCTATTCTTTGCCAAGTCTTTTTCTCTAATTTTCGTCCCCCTTTTGCCTCAGAGTGTTAGGATATATTTAGGAGTGAATTAGGGTAATAAGAATGGAAGGTGTCATACCCCAAAATTTTCCCATCACATTTTCCTACTCAAACTCATACCAAAGTTCAAAGACTCAAGGACACACTCTCCTAAACAATAACCCTCAAACTAGGGTTTTGTCTCTCTCCAAGTAAAATCAGGTTCTGATACCTCAAATGGATCTCATGGCCTCTCATATGCTTCAAAGGGTCCTCATGCCAAGTTTCAAGCTCTGATTCATAGGATTGCTCAGTCAACTGCTCAAATGATCAATAGTCGACTAGTTTGACCTAAAAGTCAACTATGGTCAAATGGCAATCAAAATTCCTGATTTTTGGTCAACATCAACATTCTAATGTTATATTCATCATTTGATCAAAGGTTGATCATGATTCATCAAGAAAAGATCAAAAGTCCACAAAAACTCAAAGTTGCTAAATTAGGGTTTCTAGGTAAAAGTCAACTGAACTTTGACCAGCCATCTCTCTCTCATACTTTCTTAGAAATTCCTCAACCAATAGTCATTCTCAAGGAAATTTGATTCTC
Source organism: Vicia villosa (assembly GCF_029867415.1). Lineage (NCBI taxonomy): Eukaryota > Viridiplantae > Streptophyta > Magnoliopsida > Fabales > Fabaceae > Vicia > Vicia villosa. The sequence continues at coordinate 68,003,838 of NC_081183.1, read as the reverse complement.
TACAACTTTGATGTTGGGCCCAAGGTCAAGAAATGCTTCCGCATAAGAGATATGAGACAATACATTACAGGTCCTTCTAGAAGATCGCAAAAAGCTGTTTTTTCTCAGAAGCCATATCATAAAGATAAAATCTTCAAATGCAAAATATGTTACAAAGTGGTTTGTAGAGGATTTCTCGGGCTTTCCAAAAAGTCCTAGAACACCTTCATGGGATCATTATTGAGAGAGTTATGGATTGCTAAAGTTGGACAATTTTGTGGAAAAAAGCATGAAATCTTAAGTGGGGAATTTTGGATTTTTAAGCAATGGGCCTACAAATTTGAAATTCTAACGTGGTTATAAGCTCATAAAAGGTCCATTAACCAATTATCCTTTATATCTTGATTTTATTTCATTTGTATTTGAATTAAGTAACTTAAATTCAAATTAATCAAATAAAATCATGAATAAATTATGAAAGATTGTGAGATTGATTTTCTACTTTTATTTGATCTAAAAATCATCTTGAGGACCCACCAAATGATCTCATAACATATTATGATTTTTATTTATTTATTTTTGAATTTATTTCACATAAAATTCAAGATTAAATCAAATAAAATCATTCAAAATTATGTGATTGATTTTTTGTGATCCAAATTGATTCATGAGGCCGAGGCAAACGTAGATGGCAAGATTGAAAAATAAAGTGACCAAAATAGAAAATTTCCATGCAAACAAAATCAAATTCTTTTCATTATTTCCAAAGATTCAATCTCATGATTCTTTCCAAGTTTAGTTGCCCTAATCTTTCCTCTATATAAGTACAAATTTACCAAAGGCAAAGGACACGAAAATTAGGAGAGAAAATAGGCTAGGGTTCCAAAGTCCAAAATATCAAAGAATGGTGTAAAATTCGTGTGCCTCCTCCAGGCGGTTTCAAAGGTTCTACTCTATCCTATTCCATTCCTAAGATAGAAAAAGGTAAGAGCACGCTTATATTTGGTATTCATGTTGCTTGGAATGGATGTATCATGTTTAACATATTCATTCATATCTTGAAAATTTCGTATTGCAATTTCCCATGCGTTTTAATGTAATTTGTTTATGTTTATGAGCTCCTGGGGACATTTAGAGGAGGTTTGAAGCATTGGAATCAAGCTTTGACGTAAGGATTGAGAATCACCATGGTTAGGGCATCACCACGGCATGCCTTCGTGTCATACCCCAAAATTTGCCCATACTATTTCTCCTATTCAAATTCAAATCAAAATACAAAGCTCCAAGGCATACTCTCCTACACAAGGCTCTAAAACTAGGGTTTGACTTATTCAAAGGAAAATCAGTGAATCAGTGGCTCCAAGGCATCTCATATGGCTCAATATATCTCGCATCATCCTCATGACACGTATCAAGTCTCAATTCAAAAGATTGGTCATTCAAATGTTCAGAAGGTCAACAGTCGACTAAGTTAACCTAAAAGTCAACTGTGGTCAAAGTAAAGTCAAAACTCCTGATTTTTTAGCAAGATCCTCATATTGAAGTATCATTCACCATTTGATCAAGAATTGATCATGGTTCATCAAGGAAAGAACAGAAATCAACAAATCAAAAAGTTTCTAAATTAGGGTTTTGCATAGGAAAAGTCAACTGAACTTTGACCAGTCATAACTCTCACATGGAACATCAAATTTTTTCCATCCAAGGCTCAGTTTGAAGGAAATTTGATTCTCTACAATTTTGTCTCTCACACGCCAGGTCTAAAAATGCTTCATTTGAGAGATATGGACAAAAACATTATAGGGTCATTTTCAAAAGTCAACAAAAGGTCACGTTTTTCAAAAGGACATATAAGGAGCATGGAAAAGAATTTTGACATGAGACCAAAGACATTGGTTAGAGGACTCTCTAAGGTTTCTAAAAAGTCTTAGAACACTTCCATACCTAAAAAATTGAGAGAGATAGGCCTTATAAAAGTTGGGTCATTTTGGAGGGAATATGTGAAGAAACTTGGAATTATTTTGCAAATGGGCCCAAATTATTTTGCTTCAATCTTGGTCCCCAAGTATTCAAGAGCCCAAAATCTCTTTGCCACGAAAATATGTGATTAATTTGATTTATTTTGATTTTTTATTCTAATTAAAAAGAATTAAAATCATATAAATTAGAAGAAAATCAAATATTTTATAAAAGATATGATTTGGATCTATTTTCATCATCAAATATATCATATAATCATTACAAATTCGTTCAAATAATATTTGGAGAGATTAGATTGAAATTGGGCAAATTAAGAAAGTTTTCATAAGAGATTTTCAATCAAATTTCCAAAACTTTCAATTCAAGATTCAAAGGGATTTCCTTCAGTTTTATCAACCCTAATCCATCTCCTATAAGTGCCAAACGCATTCAGAGTGTAAGGGTTCACGTTTTTGCAGCCTAAGAGAACCCTAAATTTTCCTTAAAAATTGAAGAGAAAGTCAAATTCGGATTCCGAGTTGCAGGCTAATTCAAGGTGATCTAAGTGCTCGATCACCTTCCTCTAGCATCTCTAAAGCTCTCCAGACATTCTTCAGGTTCGTGCACGCCCAAAATCGTGCCCAATTCATCGCGGTTTGCACTCACTTTCTCAAGCTCCATCCCATAATTACATGCATCTTTATTGTGTTTTAATCATACATTTGTGATTGTATGAATATAGTGAATGTTTCTGGATAGTTTGGCTGAGTTTGGTTGCAGGTACGAGAATCCGCCATTGATGAACCCTTAAGCTTCGAATTGGGGGTTTTTGTTTTAGGCAAAATTAGGGCTCGATAATGGTACCGTTGTGTTCAGAAGATTGAGCCCAGTCGATCTATGGTCTTAGTTTGCATTTATATGTCGTATACTATGATGTTTGATGCGCAGGTTTTGTAGCTACGGTAAAAAAAACCGTAGGTATTGGTTCTAGCCACGGATTCGCTGTAGGTATAGCCTAAGGCCACGGTTGCTGCGAAGAAGACGAGAGGTGTCAACACCTCATTGGTCTAATTCAAACAAAAAAGGCGCGCTGGTCTTTCTTGATGCAGAATGATTCGATGCTCCAGCTGTCCACGCAGGTACGACGCGCCCCCGTTCTCTAGCCATCAGATCAAGCTGACCCCTGATCCAACGTCCTTCAGGCAGCGGGTGCATGATACACCTTCAGGGATGCGCAGCATAGGATAAAAGGTTGATTTTTTTCAGACGCCTTCCGACAGCGCGCCCGATCAAAAACCCAAAGCTAAGTACCTTATCTTTAAAGCATATTTTATTTTCTTTTAAAATCAGGGGTTTGTCTTGCCTTCACTGTTTCTGCCTTGCCTTTTTCAGGGTTACCCCCGAGGCTTCCCGCCAACCATATCAGATCAAATTCGAAGCTAAGTGTCCTTTCTCTATTTTACTTTTAATTTCATTATTCTTTTTACTTTTATGGTTAATAAAGTTCGCCTTCGAACCGGTAATGCACTCACTCTCTGTTTTCTGTCTCTTCTTTTTCCTTTTCAGGGTTTGTCAAATGTCAAAGTTACGTCGTTGGTAACCCTAAACCTTATCTTATTTTATGGCTTTTAATTATTACTTATGTCAAACCCTATTAAGGGATCCGCTGGTTACAATTTCCCTCCCCCATATCTGTTTTGGTTATATTATTTAAATGCGTGGTTAGTAATCCTAGGGAGTGCAACCTTTGAATTGAACATAGAATCACTAATTTTACAAGATAATATATTCGAATATGATCACGTGATTGATGCACACACACACACTTTTGAGTAACCTCTCTGTTGCCTTGTTGCCTGTTGCCTTGTTGCCTGTTGCTTTGTTGCCTGTTGCCTTGTTGCCTTGTATTTTATGCAGAATAGCCAGTCCCTCGAATACGAGGATACCTCAGCCATGTTGCCTCGATTAAAGGTCATGGTCCCTAATGATGCTGCCTTCGATACACTAACATGACCTCGACCCTCGGAAGTTGCCTACGGAAAAGGCTGAGGTATCCTCTGGTTGCTTATGAAAGGCTATTCTGATCCTTCCCCTTAGACTACCTGCCTCTCTATGGCATGGGTTAGTCTTTGGGCGAACGATAATTCGATGACCCTTCTACCTCCAAACGAAAGGCTTCCTGCCCTCTTATGGCAAGGATTGACCCTTTCATTCTGAAAGGCTAAAAAGAGACCTATCATCTGAGTTTAAGGTAATTGCCCCTAATTGCCTTGCCATGCTCTATTTTCTATATTCTTTCTCAAAATTCTTAAAAAAAAAATGGCTACGCTCATTTACGAGTTAAAGTCCATTTTCCTCTTTCATCTATATTTTCTGGAAACGAGCAAGCAAAGCAATTAAGAGCCCATGGAAAACCATGGATGCAAAGGGTGCCTTACACCTTCCCTTTGCATAAATTACCCCCCGAACTTAGATTTCTTTAAAAGGTTTTTTCTGTTTCTTTTAGCCTTTCTAATAATTTGGATAAAATAAAAGTCGGTGGCGACTCATGCTTAACCGCGACATTTTCGATTATAAAAGTCAGTTCACCGTATTACAGAACTGGCGACTCTGCTGGGGATTAAATTCGATAAAAGAGGGGTTACCTTAAAAGTTTAGGAATCACTTAATTCTTTTCTATTGCTTGCTTTGCTTATTTTATTTTTCAGGGCTGTTTTGGGAAAATTGAAGGACGAATCCTATTCCCGGATTCAAGTACATCTAAGATAGGAAGTGGCATAGTCATGGCGACCTCCTTCATGTATGTGGAGGATTGGTCAATATGAGAGTTCACGCTTAAGTTAGGCCTCTATGGGTGTTTGCATGCTTCTCTTGTATGAGGGAGGTTCGTGCGGATGTCTGTGGGTGAGTCGGAGCTTAAGGACCTTTCGTTACCTTTAACCCATCTGGACTTTTAAGAACGTAGTGGGGGGACTACTCTTGATGTATGTTGAGAGCATAGTCGCTACCCGATACTATAACTCAGATAGGTTCTTTCTCAAAGTATCATTGCATGGTATGTATGTATCATGTTCGAGGGTGCTTTAGGGGGGCTGACAATTCTGAGTAACTTGGTAGAATCCGTTGCTGATATCATCCTTATCCTTAGAAGTAACCTGGGGAAGGGTAGTCACCTGATCATACTCCATGCAAGCCTTTAAACTTAAGGACTCTTGTGTGACTTGTTTGTTATCTAACCTTCTATTTCCTTGCAGGATTTGCTTGTAGGACATGTCGTCCTCATTGCCTTATGCTTTAACCTTCTACTTCTTTGCAGGATTTGCCTGTAGGACAATTTGACCTTATGCTTTAATTAATGCATTGCATCTGCATGACATCATAACATCATAACATCACATGTTAACTAACTCTTTCAAGGATCTTAGGAATTTAGGGCGCACAATTTCAGGTGCTCTTATCAAGGACATAATTCCTATCAAGGGGCAAGAGGATTTATTTTCCTCTAGCCACATACCATCCGATTCAGAGACTCAGTACATACCAAGGGGCAAGAGGATTTATTTTCTACTAGCCATGTACCTTCAAATTCAGAAGTATCCCTAATCAGAGGCGATGACCCACTCGATATGGTGAGCTTGAAGAGGAACGTTCAAAGACGAAAGTCAGAATTCTTCAGACAAAGACGCGACGTCGCAAACTAAATTTCCTATAGACCCTTGAAAATATTGCATTTACATTCATAACATCGCATAATAGGTTTCTTACAATAGGTCTCTCATCCTCCCTCGCTGTTTATTTCAGCATCATGGACCTTGAACAATCTGTCAAAAATCTCCAAGCTCAGAACAACCAATTCCAAGAGATGATCTTTAACTTGGCCAAGGGGCAAGAAGAATTGAAGGCACTTCTGATCAAGAAAGAGAAGAATCAACATAAGCATCAAGATGATCAGAGATCCAAACCTAAGCGATCATTTTCTCCATTACCCATGTCGCTGTCTCAAGCTCTGCAACAACTGCTCAATCAGAACTTGATAACCTTATTACCTTCATATTCAATTCCTACAAATCCTGCTCCTGGGTATAAGTACCATGCGAGATGTGCTTATCATTCGAATAGTCCTGGTCATGACATAGAGGATTGTGGACCATTGAAGCATAAGATCCAAGATTTAATCGACGACCAGATCATTAACTTCAACTTACCTGAGGAATCTCATATGGCTGATGCTGTGTACAATCAGAAAAGTCGTAATGAACACAACCAATCTGTGGGGACAATTCTGATCTCTACAACAGTTCAACAACAAAGACACAAGTCAGATACGCCTAAGCGCCAATTCACAAAGATCAATATGACTCTGGCCGAAGCGTTGCAACAATTGCTGAAGAAAGGGGTAATCACTCTGAAGGACCCTCCGAGGAATCCTAGTATTTCCTCTTCTCGTTATAATCCTAATGCAAGGTGTGCATATCACTCTGATAGTCCTGGACATGACACTAATAACTGTTGGACGCTGAAGAATAAGATCCAAGACTTAATCGATGACAGGACCATTGACTTCCACTCTCCTGAGAAACCTCATACTGTGTACGACCGGAAAGATCACGATGAACATAACCAATCTATGGGGACAGTTCTGACCTCTACACTAGCTCCGCAACAAAGACGCAAGGTAGCCGCACCCAAGCGTCAGTTCACAAAGATCAACATGCCGTTGGCTCAGGCATTACAACATTTGTTGAGAGCAAACTTGATTACTGTGAGGGATCCTCCTATAAAGCCCAACACTTCCGCTCCTAGCTATAAGCCCAATGCGAGGTGCGCCTATCATTCCAATAGTCCTGGACATGATACAAATGATTGTTGGCCATTGAAGAACAAGATTCAAGACATGATCGATGCGGGTGAAATTGAATTCTATCATCCCAAGACTCCTGTGGTGATCACTACTCCCAGGCATAATCACGACAAGACTGACTAATGTCTGAAGTGGATGAACTTGTAATCATTAGTTTTACCTTCATTTGCAATTTCTATTCTGTTCGTTTAAACATTCGAATTATGATAGACATTATATGTTTTAATAAATCATCATCAGTGCATTGCATATGTTTGTCTTGAATAAATTATCTCGTTATCACTCATTTAAATTATGTCTTTACTTTGCATATATTTTGTGATATTTAACTCCTGCTAAGCTGTAAGCCTTTTAAGGGAGGATGACGAAAATGATACCGCAACCTCACACAGTATACTTTTGAACAGACTATGTTGACGATGTACAGGCATTGTTTCAATTCCTAAACAGTGGAGATATAAGGATGTTAATCCCTCGTCAACCCCTTTGAGCCTAAGAAGTAGAAGTTTCTTTCTTGTGCTAATTGAAACCCTTGATCTAACCTGGGGCAAGGTAGTTCTCAGTTAATTTGGCTGTGCATTCTAAGAGAATCATTTCGTACACCTTTCAACAAAGGTTTCAATCACAAGCGCTCATCCACACACATCAAAGAAGTGTTAGAGATGTCAATCAAAAGCCAATGATGGTTCATCAATCATTAAGTAAGGCAGTCAGTATCTTTCAAAAAAAAATGATGAAAAACATACATACGAAGAAGAGCCTGCTAAGTCAAAAAAATCAAAAAGATGACTTAGGCAAAAACCAAGGCATCCCGCTGACTGTAAGCTCAAAATAGACAGTTCAGGCAAAAGTTAGGGATATCAAAAAGATGAAATAAGAGAAGTCAATAAATTCCTGAACAACACAATGTTGCGACTACCAAAAGGAAGAAGTGACTGCCATATCAAAAGTTCTCTTTGCTTGTGAACCATCGTCATTATCAAAGGTGTAAATCCAAAAGTCTCTTGGAACCTGAATGCATAAGTTGAATTAACTGAGCTTAGGACTGAAGATCATCGCGAAGAGGGGTGGGTACAAATAAACTTTGAGCCTTTATCCTTTGTTTCTTAAACCGTGAACCAAGCCACGTTACAACCCTTGAAAGTCCTAACTGAAGCATGGTTAGTTCGAAAGCATACTGTCACCAAAAAGGTATCCTGACTCCTTAAGGTTCACCACAAATGCTGAGTTGACACTTCGTTTTTTACAGACATCACGTTTTTATAAACATCATGCTTTTACATATCCAGTTTCAATGTTTTTCAACAAACTCAAGACAGACATATGCATTGCATCTCATGAATTCATTATTAAACATATTTTGCTACATAATTTCAAATGTTAGCATCAGAAAGAATTTGCACAAAGGTACAACTAATGACTAAAAGTCATCCCGACAGACAAAATCACTTCAGAAGCAATGTCCCTTATGTATACAAGGGGCATGACATGGTTTATCCAGTCAACCTGGGGCAGTCAGGTCAAGATTCCAAGAATCTCTCAAATACCAAACAGTCAAAGTCACATCCCAAGTGGGTTTCAAACTATTTCCCGATTAATCTGGGGCAATCAAGCCAAGATTCCGAGAATCTCTCAAGATGCCAAAGTAATCAGGGGCATGCGTCCAAGTAGATATGAAGCTACTTCCCAATCAACATGGGCCATTGCCTTGGGCCTATGATTACGAGGGGCATGACGCCCATAGTGCACATCTCATAAAGTCCTCGCGAGGCGAATCTTTCCAAAGTCCCTACTAGTAGGAGCAAATCTATGCAAGTCCAGTTTGACATCCTGATCAATATTCAGTGGCGTGTCCTAATCAAATCCAGGAAGGGTAGTTACTATAATACTGGGGCAACTTTCACCCATGTCTCCCCACAGAGCCGGGTTCACAAGATCATATCCCCACAGAGTAATCATTAAGAAGATATCTTCAAACGCTCTCGACAAAGACATGGCTCCCCAACAGAGTTTACATCTTCAACACTACCGGTTCTTCAACACTTTGCTCTTCTCCAACATGGTTTATTAATATCTCTAGTCCCCAGTCAGGGTACATCAAGTTACTGGTCATCCCCAAGCAAAAATCATAAATCCCCAGCTACACATCTTCAAAACAAGATCAGACAACCAGATCACAAGGATATATAGATTTATTTTCTCAATCAAGACAGCATAAATCATATTCATACGTCATAAATCATAAACATATTCATACATCGCATACATTACCTCATAATAAACTCATGCATAACATACAAAGTTTCTCATAACACATGCATCATGACATTATATATATTGCTATACATATTGCAGAATACAGGTACAAACAAATGAACGAAATCTCCTATCCTCCAAGATCTAATTCATTTACCACGAACGGTGATGACACGATCATTCTCAAAGATCTAATTCAGCTACTACGAACAGTACTGACACGGTCATCTTCCAAGATCTAATTCATTTACCACGAACGGTAATGACACGATAGTGCTGACACGACAAGAGAATCTAATTCTATCATCACGAACGGTGTAGACACGATTATCTTCCAAGATCTAATTCAGTTACTACGAACGGTACTGACACGGTCAACTCTCAGAGGTCTAATTCCATCATCACGAACGGTGTGGACACGATCACTGACCTTCCCAGTCTAATTCGGTTACTACGAACAGTGCTGACACGACAAGAGAATCTAATTCTATCATCACGAACGATGTAGACACGATTATCTCTCCAAGATCTAATTCGGTTACTACGAACGGTACTGACACGATCAACTCTCAGAGATCTAATTCTATCATCACGAACGGTGTAGACACGATCACTGACCTTCCCAGTCTAATTCGGTTACTACGAACAGTACTGACACGACAAGAGAATCTAATTCTATCATCACGAACGATGTAGACACGATTATCTCTCCAAGATCTAATTCGGTTACTACGAACGGTACTGACACGATCAACTCTCAGAGATCTAATTCCATCATCACGAACGGTGTGGACACGATCAACTGTTTCCTAAGTCTGATTCAGTTATTACGAACGATACTGACACGACAAAAAGATCTAATTCTATCATCACGAACGGTGTAGACACAATCATCTTCCAAAGTCTAATTCAGTTACTACGAACAGTGCTGACGCGAACAACTCTCCTAAAATCTAATTCATCTACTATACGATCAACATTCAAACAATTACTTCTCAAACACTTCAGTCCCGACACCTGGATGGCATCTTTAAGCCCATCTCCAACATATTCCTCAATACAAAAAAATTTCAGCCTAACGTACGACTCAACCTAAGTCTTTTCCTCAGAAACAGTCTGACGTACGACACATTCTGACGCTCAAGTATATCAAGTAGGATGGCATCTTCAAGCCCATCTCCATCATAGATCTTCTCCAAACACCTGGATGGCATCTTCAATCCCATCTCCGACAAAAGTCCCTACTTCAGCTAGGGCAAATTTCTTGGTATTCTAGTGTTCAATCATCTTCCACCTTCAGATACCGACTGGCATACAAACCACTCTACATCCTCAGGTTTAAGATAATTGAACAGGGGAAGCTGTCATACCCCAAAATTTGCCCATACTATTTCTCCTATTCAAATTCAAATCAAAATACAAAGCTCCAAGGCATACTCTCCTACACAAGGCTCTAAAACTAGGGTTTGACTTATTCAAAGGAAAATCAGTGAATCAGTGGCTCCAAGGCATCTCATATGGCTCAATATATCTCGCATCATCCTCATGACAAGTATCAAGTCTCAATTCAAAAGATTGGTCATTCAAATGTTCAGAAGGTCAACAGTCGACTAAGTTAACCTAAAAGTCAACTGTGGTCAAAGTAAAGTCAAAACTCCTGATTTTTTAGCAAGATCCTCATATTGAAGTATCATTCACCATTTGATCAAGAATTGATCATGGTTCATCAAGGAAAGAACAGAAATCAACAAATTAAAAAGTTTCTAAATTAGGGTTTTGCATAGGAAAAGTCAACTGAACTTTGACCAGTCATAACTCTCACATGGAACATAAAAAATTTTCCATCCAAAGCTCATTTTGAAGAAAATTTGATTCTCTACAATTTTGTCTCTCACACGCCAGGTCTAAAAATGCTTCATTTGAGAGATATGGACAAAAACATTATAGGTCATTTTCAAAAGTCAACAAAAGGTCACGTTTTTCAAAAGGACATATAAGGAGCATGGAAAAGAATTTTGACATGAGACCAAAGACATTGGTTAGAGGACTCTCTAAGGTTTCTAAAAAGTCTTAGAACACTTCCATACCTAAAAAACTGAGAGAGATAGGCCTTATTAAAGTTGGGTCATTTTGGAGGGAATATGTGAAGGCACTTGGAATTTTTTTTGCAAATGGGACCAAATTATTTTGCTTCAATCTTGGTCCCCAAGTATTCAAGAGCCCAAAATCTCTTTGCCACGAAAATATGTGATTAATTTGATTTATTTTGATTTTTTATTCTAATTAAAAAGAATTAAAATCATATAAATTAGAAGAAAATCAAATATTTTATAAAAGATATGATTTGGATCTATTTTCATCATCAAATATATCATATAATCATTACAAATTCGTTCAAATAATATTTGGAGAGATTAGATTGAAATTGGGCAAATTAAGAAAGTTTTCATAAGAGATTTTCAATCAAATTTCCAAAACTTTCAATTCAAGATTCAAAGGGATTTCCTTCAGTTTTATCAACCCTAATCCATCTCCTATAAGTGCCAAACGCATTCAGAGTGTAAGGGTTCACGTTTTTGCAGCCTAAGAGAACCCTAAATTTTCCTTAAAAATTGAAGAGAAAGTCAAATTCGGATTCCGAGTTGCAGGCTAATTCAAGGTGATCTAAGTGCTCGATCACCTTCCTCTAGCATCTCTAAAGCTCTCCAGACATTCTTCAGGTTCGTGCACGCCCAAAATCGTGCCCAATTCATCGCGGTTTGCACTCACTTTCTCAAGCTCCATCCCATAATTACATGCATCTTTATTGTGTTTTAATCATACATTTGTGATTGTATGAATATAGTGAATGTTTCTGGATAGTTTGGCTGAGTTTGGTTGCAGGTACGAGAATCCGCCATTGATGAACCCTTAAGCTTCGAATTGGGGGTTTTTGTTTTAGGCAAAATTAGGGCTCGATAATGGTACCGTTGTGTTCAGAAGATTGAGCCCAGTCGATCTATGGTCTTAGTTTGCATTTATATGTCGTATACTATGATGTTTGATGCGCAGGTTTTGTAGCTACGGTAAAAAAAACCGTAGGTATTGGTTCTAGCCACGGATTCGCTGTAGGTATAGCCTAAGGCCACGGTTGCTGCGAAGAAGACGAGAGGTGTCAACACCTCATTGGTCTAATTCAAACAAAAAAGGCGCGCTGGTCTTTCTTGATGCAGAATGATTCGATGCTCCAGCTGTCCACGCAGGTACGACGCGCCCCCGTTCTCTAGCCATCAGATCAAGCTGACCCCTGATCCAACGTCCTTCAGGCAGCGGGTGCATGATACACCTTCAGGGATGCGCAGCATAGGATAAAAGGTTGATTTTTTTCAGACGCCTTCCGACAGCGCGCCCGATCAAAAACCCAAAGCTAAGTACCTTATCTTTAAAGCATATTTTATTTTCTTTTAAAATCAGGGGTTTGTCTTGCCTTCACTGTTTCTGCCTTGCCTTTTTCAGGGTTACCCCCGAGGCTTCCCGCCAACCATATCAGATCAAATTCGAAGCTAAGTGTCCTTTCTCTATTTTACTTTTAATTTCATTATTCTTTTTACTTTTATGGTTAATAAAGTTCGCCTTCGAACCGGTAATGCACTCACTCTCTGTTTTCTGTCTCTTCTTTTTCCTTTTCAGGGTTTGTCAAATGTCAAAGTTACGTCGTTGGTAACCCTAAACCTTATTTTATTTTATGGCTTTTAATTATTACTTATGTCAAACCCTATTAAGGGATCCGCTGGTTACAATTTCCCTCCCCCATATCTGTTTTGGTTATATTATTTAAATGCGTGGTTAGTAATCCTAGGGAGTGCAACCTTTGAATTGAACATAGAATCACTAATTTTACAAGATAATATATTCGAATATGATCACGTGATTGATGCACACACGCACACTTTTGGGTAACCTCTCTGTTGCCTTGTTGCCTGCTGCCTTGTTGCCTGTTGCTTTGTTGCCTGTTGCCTTGTTGCCTTGTATTTTGTGCAGAATAGCCAGTCCCTCGAATACGAGGATACCTCAGCCATGTTGCCTCGATTAAAGGTCATGGTCCCTAATGATGCTGCCTTCGATACACTAACATGACCTCGACCCTCGGAAGTTGCCTACGGAAAAGGCTGAGGTATCCTCTGGTTGCCTATGAAAGGCTATTCTGATCCTTCCCCTTAGACTACCTGCCTCTCTATGGCATGGGTTAGTCTTTGGGCGAACGATAATTCGATGACCCTTCTACCTCCAAACGAAAGGCTTCCTGCCCTCTTATGGCAAGGATTGACCCTTTCATTCTGAAAGGCTAAAAAGAGACCTATCATCTGAGTTTAAGGTAATTGCCCCTAATTGCCTTGCCATGCTCTATTTTCTATATTCTTTCTCAAAATTCTTCAAAAAAAAACTGGCTACGCTCATTTACGAGTTAAAGTCCATTTTTCCTCTTTCATCTATATTTTCTGGAAACGAGCAAGCAAAGCAATTAAGAGCCCATGGAAAACCATGGATGCAAAGGGTGCCTTACACCTTCCCTTTGCATAAATTACCCCCCGAACTTAGATTTCTTTAAAAGGTTTTTTTCTGTTTCTTTTAGCCTTTCTAATAATTTGGATAAAATAAAAGTCGGTGGCGACTCATGCTTAACCGCGACATTTTCGATTATAAAAGTCAGTTCACCGTATTACACTTCGAAACTCCATGATGCGGTTCGAAGGAAAATTCGCTGGTAATTCTGCAGCTATTTCCACAACAAAATCCGCAGGTCCCTCTAGGAAGAAGATGAACAGTGTGTTTGAAGGTTCGACTGCCACGCGTGCCACAACCTTGCGCCGCTATGGGCTGTTCAACAACGCAGCATACTTGGCCACTAGAAGCGCTTCTTGTCCTTGCAAACCAGGCCCCTATCGTACACCCTCAAATCTCATCCATTGGATCCAACGACCAGCAAATCAAATGCCCAAGGTTGTGTTGCACACCATGGACCTCCACAAGCGTACTACACCTGATCCAGAGCTAAGATTTCTAAATTTTTTATAATTAGTTGCATATTTCTCATATCATTTGTTTTAATAATTATAAGTTATTATTAATTATTTTCTTCTTTCTAAAAAACATATTAACTAAAAATGTTTTATTTTAACTATTAATTTTAATCGAAAACTCGTTTTTAATTTCATCAAAATTATTTCTTTAACATTTAAAAATTGATTATTTTGCACATTTTTTTATCAATTAAATAGTTAATTTAAATTAAATAGTTAATTTAAAACATAAAAATTGATCATTTTTGCACATAATTTAAAATCAATTATTTTAATTAGGATTTAATTGATTAATTAAGATTATAATAAGTAGATCCTTCATACACTAACTTTCCCTTTTTTTCTTTTCATTCTTGATTTTCAGGCTTGGTCGAAGGTTCGACGACGATTAAAGCTATTTAAATATTGTTGAATTAACTATATTTTCTTTAATTTCCGTCTTTATTTTCCGCAAACCCCCACAGGTGTTTATTGTAAAATCCCCCACCCACAAAACTGTAATAGCGTAGGTTTTACTTTCCGCACTTTAAATTCTACACAATATTTACTGCGTGGTTAGTAATTAGGGAGTGCAACCCCCGAATTGAATTAGAATAATTTATACAATATAAATATAATCGAATACAATCACGTGATTGTTGCACACACCCATCTTTAGGGTAACTCCTCCCATGGTTTCCTTTTGATCAGAATAGTCAAGTCCTTTCGAGCGTAAGGACTCCTTAGCCTGTTGCCTTCGATAAAATCATCATAGTCCCTCGATAAAAAGATCATAGTCCCTTCGAGTTGCCTACGATAAATATGATCTCGTCCCTCGATGTTGCCTCGATAAATGATGATCGTCCCTTCGAATGCTAAGGAGTCTTTACATGTTGCCTAATTGACTATTATATCCTTCCCTTAGACTACCTGCCCTCTTTATGGTAGGGACAATCTTATGGCGAACGATACTCTCGATGATCCTTTCAAATCCAATGAAAGACTTCCTGCCCTCTCATGGTATGGATAGACCCTTTCGCCCGAAAGACTTAAAGAACATGAAACACAAACTTAGGGTAGGTAGTTCTTAATTGCTTGCTCCATTCAAATCAAAATCAAATGCTTTTCACACCTCCTTTTCAAATACTTTCAAAACAAGGCTACGCTTATTTACAAGCTAAAGTCCTTAACAAAGTCTTTTACTATTCACACACTACACTTCAAACATTTTGAAAACAAAGCGAGCTAAGCAATTAAGAGCCTATGGATAACCATGGATACAAAGGGTGCTTACACCTTCCCTTTGTATAACCTACCCCCCGAACTCAATCTCTTTCAAAGGTCTGTCCTGTTCTTTTTGCCTTTCCAATTGGATAAAATAAAATTCGGTGGCGACTCTTGCTATCCGCAACATTTAAGAAAGTCAGTTCTTCCACCGTATTACAGAACTGGCGACTCTGCTGGGGATATATTCGAATAAAAGAGGGGTTACCTTAAAGTTTAGGATCACTTAAATGTTTTCTATTGTTTTCTTTGCTTGCTTTATTTTGAAGGTTGCTTGGGATTTAAATGAAGGACGAATCCTATACCCGGATTCAAGTACACTTAAAATAGGAGTGGCATAGTCATGGCGACCTCTTTCACATATGTAGGAGATGAGTCAATATGAAGTTCACACTTGAGTTAGGACTCCATAGATATATATGCACACCTTTTTCAAATGAGGGAGGTCTATGTATGTAACTTTGGGTGCGCCGAAGCGTAAGGACCTTTAGTTACCCTTTAACCCATCTTGGCCTTTAGGACGTAGTGGGGGGGCTACTCTTGACAAATGTTGAGGGCCTAGTCGCTACCCGATACTACAACTCAGATAGGTTCTTTCTTAAAGTATCATTGCATGATGCGAATGTATCATGTCCGAGGATGCTTTAGAAGGACTAACAATTCTGGGTAACCCGGTAGAACCTGTTGCTGATTTCATCCTTATCCTTAGAAGTACCTATTGGGGAAGGGTAGTCACCTGGTCATACTTCATGCAAGCCTTTAAACTTAAGGACTCTTGTGTAACTTGTTTGTTATCTAACCCTTTGCTTGTAGGACTTATTTGTCCGTACTACCTTATGTTCTTCCTTAATGCATAACATTTGCATGACATCATGACATCATAACATAGCATATTAACTAACCCTTTCAAGGATCTTAGGAATTTAGGACGCACAATTTCAGGTGCTCTTATCAAGGACTGAATTTCTATCAAGGGGCAAGAGGATTTATTTTCCTCTAGCCACATACCTTCCAATTCAGAGACTCAGTACCTATCAAGGGGAAAGAGGATTTATTTTCCTCTAGCCATGTATCTTCAAATTCAGAAGTATCCCGAATTAGAGGCTATGACCCACTCGATATGGTGAGCTCGATTCCCATAGAAGAACGTCCAAGAATCAGAATTCTTCAGACAAAGACGCGACCAAATCATTTTCTAATGTTGCTAACTAAATTCCTAAAGATCCTTGAAAAGATTGCATTTGAATTCATAACATCACATAAAACTAACTTTTCCTTTTCGGTCGACCAACTGGTTAGACAAATATCAGATGAACATTCTGGAAGCTTGACCCCCAGACTTCTGATATACATTTCGGAAGCTCGAACCCCAGACATTCTGAAAGTTCTAATCAGATGAACATTCTGGAAGCTTGACCCCCAGACTTCTGAAACATTCCAATCAGATATACATTCCAGAAGCTCGAACCCCAGACATTCTGAAACATTCCAATCAGATGAACATTCTGGAAGCTTGACCCCCAGACTTCTGAAACATTCCAATCAGGTATACATTCCCAAAGCTCGAACCCTGGACGTTCTGAAACATTCTTATCATATATACATTCCGGAAGCTCGAACCCCGGATACTCTGAATCTCTTCACCAGTTCCACAACAACGACGCAAGCCAGATGCACCTAAGCGTCAATTCACCAAAATTAACATGTCATTAGATCAGGCGTTGCAACATCTGTTGAAGGCAGGAATGATTACTGTGAGGGATCCTCCTCAACACATCAACACTTCCTCTGCTAAACACAATCCAAACGTGTGATGTGCCTACCATTCCAATAGTCCCGGGCACGATACCAATAGTTGCTTGGCATTAAAGATCAAGATCCAAGACATGATCGATGCTGGTGAAATTGAGTTCAATCCTCCTAAGACCCCTATGGTGATCACTGCTCCCATGCCTAATCATGACAAGGCTGATTAATGTCTAGAAGGATGGACTATCGGTTCATTAGCTCTACTTTCATTTGCAATCTCTTTTCTGTTTGTTGAAACATTCGACTAATGATAGACATTATCCGTTTTAATAATCATTATCAGTGCATTGCATATGTATGTCTTGAATAAATTATTTCGCTATCACTCATTTTAAATTATGTCTTTACTTTGCATATGTTTTGTGATATTCAACTCCTGCCAAGCTGTAAGCCTTTTAAGAGAGGATGACGAAAATGATACTGCAACCTCATACAGTGATGCTTTTGAACAGACTATGCTGACGATGTACAGGTATTGTTTCAATTCCTAAACAGTGGAGATATAAGGATGTTAATCCCTCGTCAACCCCTTTGAGCCTAAGGAGTAGAAGTTTTCTTTCTTGAACAATTAAAAACCCTTAATCATAACCTGGGGCAGGGTAGTTACTCAGTTAACTCAATTATACTAGCCATTGTTTACACAAATAATGATGGGTTCCCGTGACCATTAAGTAAGGCAGTCAATATCCATCAAAAAGAAGAAAAAATATGTTAAGTCAAATCCTATGAAGGAGACTTATCAAAAATCAAAACATTCCGCTGACTGTAATCTCAAAATAAACAGTTCAAGCAAAAGTTAGGGATAACAAAATCAAAGTTAAAAGGAGGTTGCTAAAAAATTTCCTCGACAAAAGAAAACATTTCAAAAGAGGTCACTACAAATCCTCGACAAAAGAAAAATAATTACAAAAAAGGGGCGACTGCCAGTCCAAATAAACTGCCGGTGCTTTAACCATCATCAAATGTCAATGATACGACTTCAAGCTCTGCTAGGACTTAAACGCAAAGTTAACTGAGCATAGGATCGAAGAACATCACGAAGATTGGGATGGGTACAAATAAACATTTGAGCCACTATCATTTGTTTCTTAAACCATGAACCAAGCCACGTTACAACCCTTGAAAGTCCTAACTGAAGCATGGTTAGTTTGAAAGCATACTGTCACCAAAAAGGTATCCTAACTCCTTAAGGTTTGCCAAAAATGCTGGGTTGATATCTCGTTTTACAAACGTCATGTTTTTAAACATCACGCTTTTACATCTTCTGTTTTAATGTTTTTCAAAAATCAAGACAGACATATGCATTGCATCTTATGAATTCATTATTAAACATATCTTGCTACATAATTTCAAATGTTAGCAACAGGAAGAATCTGCACAGGGTATGACTAATGACTAACAATTATCCCGACAGACAAAATCACTTCAAAGGCAACATCTCCTACAAGGGGCATGACCCAGTTTATCCAGTCGATCTGGGGAAATCAGGTCAAGATTCCGAGAATCTCTCAAGAATGCCAAACAATCAGGGGCATGCATCCAAGTTGGTCTGAAGCTACTTCCCAATTAACATGGGGCATTGTCCTAAGTCTATGATTACTGGGGGCAGGTCATCCATAATACACATCTCATAAAGTCCCCGCGAGGCGAATCTCTCCAAA